>NC_081405.1:576644751-576677251 GCF_030272615.1 Cryptomeria japonica
AGTATTTTGTTTTGTCTATTAGGACATCATGTCAAGTAAGTAAGTAAATGGAATACTTTTACATATACTCTATAGGTAGTCCATATGGTTTAGGTGTTTGATAGATCATGATGGGGAACAAGTATTGATTAAGATAATCTTATTACTGCATGTAGAATGTGCATGGAGAATAGGAAATTATTCTTCTATGGTTCCATTTTATGTCGAAAACTAGAAGTCTTAGCTTCACAGAACTTTTGCATAATTGTTAAGAACTATAAGAATTGTGTGATTGGTCAATGAAAATATAGAAATGCTGCTACTTCCTTACCTTTTATTGAATTGGGAATTCTAGTAAAATGGATAAATGATTATGTTGGGAAGGTGAGAATTTTGATAGAGATAGGTAAAAGCCCAAAATTGTGTCACGTTTCAGGACAACTTATCAGCACAATTTAATCTAATTAATTCTGAATAAAAATTAATTTTAGTCAAACATAAAGTCTATAAAGATTCATTATGGCTATCTTATATATGAGCCACAACCTTTCCAATTGAAATTTTCTACTAAATGTATATTTATACTGCTTTGGGTCTAACTACCATCATTTATTTATTTTTTGAAAAAATCAATGTTTCAACAACTCATACTCTTTAAAATGAAATACCCTTTTATAGATCTATAAGTGAATTTTCCAAAATATATCTTTTAATATTTTAATAATTTTTTATATTTAATATATTTTTTTTATTGAAAGTACCTCATCAACACTAAAATATAAGGTCAATTACCTTTTAAAGGAAAAATACTAAATTTTATTTAAATTTTTTGGAAAAAGTAAAAGCAATATAGAAAAGAGTCTATGTCAAGAGGATACAATTATTTTATATAGTTTAGATAAATAATTAAGTAAAAAGGCAATGTTAAATGGAAAGAGTTATATTTCTGTAAACACAACTTTTCAAATTTAGTGAAAAATATATATGTATAAAAAATAGTTAAATATATATTTTTGCACTAAAGTTCCAAGTTATCAATATGCACAAAAAAAAAATGAACAAAAAAAGGTAAAATTTACTATATAAAGTGTTACACCTTGTGTAACTTCAATTTCAGCATTTTATTGGTAACTAAATTATAGTGTTTACTTTATACGAAAGCATATTCTAGAAAAAAAATTAATTTTTTTTTAAATTTCAAAAATAAAATACATAAAAAAAGATGCACATTGATGTAAAATTAGTGTTTTCATGTTTGGATAGAGTAAGTTATGATACTTTTGTATAATATGATATGTATAATATTAGATAAGGACTTCAGTCAAAGATCTTGTCTTGTATGAATGCATGTTGGAATAATGGAGTTGAATAAGGGTGTTAGTATGTTTAACCGAGGCAATGAGAGATTATGCATATTTTTGTAACTCATTTAGCACATTCATTTCCATTAATTGAGGAACATGAAAGGAAGATTTGTTCAATGTTAATTTATTCGATTTAGAGAAGGAAGGAAATATTTATGTTAAGATAGTTGATTTGTATGTCAATTTTTGTAGTTTAGTAGATTGAATTTTGTGGATTGCATTCTCCTTAAGATTAGTCAAAATTGTGGGTTATATAATGTGATTATTATGGCTTATGTGGCCTTGTTCTCCTGTCCTAGCCTTGCGACTTCTAGGAGTAAGTTAGGGGGGAGCATGTAATACCCCTTCCCTAATTAGGCTGTGGGTGCCAAGGCATTGCTATAGTGTGGGTGCCCAATGGGAACCCACGCTTGTGGGTGTCGTGGGTACTCCGCAGTGTTAGTTAATTCTAAATATTATTGCAAATGTCCAAGGGGTTGATCTTAGTTGGTTAAAGCATTGAGTTCTCAATGTGGAGACCCAAGTTCAACTCCTATGAGGGACACCTTTGTGTAGAATTCTATGTTGTGACTCTTGATCTTTCATTGGTTGTATTTGTCACATTGTTTAAAGTGGATTTCTAAGTTGTGACCCTTGGTCTTCCAATTGTTGTTTCTAGTTTGTTGCTCGAAAGGAGCTAGTATTTGTAATAAGTTTGCTCGAAAGGAGTTCGTATTTGTAATAAGTTTGTAACATGGATGCTCGAATGAGAAAAAATGAGCTTTGTGATTCTATGATACTTAATACAGAAAAAATATTATTGCAAATATGAAACTCGTTTTAGTCACTTTTGGGTTCAGGAACCTAAGGGCTAATTTTATTTAAATGGGAAAATTTTCATGTGGTTACCCTGTTGTAAATTTCCATATCAAGGGGGAATTAATTAATTGAAAGAGCTACAATGGGATAATAATAGTTTTTAATTCTATTCTTGAATTGTCTTTATTATTCCTTAATATGGATATATGTTTAGTGTGCAAGTGAAAACCTTTTTGGATATTTACTCTGTTGGAGGATTTTTTGTGTTTAATTTGAAAGGAGTAATTCTTGTGTTTATGTTGGTTTGTTGTTGAATGCGAGATGATCATGCAAGTTAATTTGGTTAAGTTTTGATTTGGATATCCTTGGTTTATCTCTGTTGTGTTCTTGTCTTGGGAATAGACCATTTTTTCCATTTCACACCTCCAATTGGTTACACCTTGGTAGAGGGTTTGTTTAACCAAGTATGTTTCTTCAGTTTTGCTTGAACTCCCTGTGTTTGGTTGGCATTTTTTTATTTTCCTTGGAGTTTGCTCGAAGTTGTGTAGTGTCATAAGGAAGAGTGGCTTCCGTGTGGGGGTTCAGGGCCCAAAGTGGCTTTCAGGATAACCCGTTAGAAGTTGGATAATTATATATAACCTAGTAATATATTAAGGGTCGAGAAAGTTAACACATTAATCAATATTAATTGTGCCCCACTCATGGTTAAGTTCTTATGCAAACTCAGGATGCAGTGGGACAACCTGGAATGGCAAAACCAACCACCTTGTCCTCATGAAAGGTTTTTTGGGTCCACATGAGTCATGGATGGGGACTGAGGATTCACGAGACACTACTAGAATAACCTAGGATGGGGGTCAAGGCCTATGGAGGCCTGCCAGGATTACCTATACCATCTATGCGATGAAACTCTTCCCTTATGTTCACTAGTTTGTAGTCTTATGTAGGTTTTACTTGGAGATTCTTGTGGGAGTCATATCTGTATGTTTATGCCTTTATGAGTACCTGTTGTATATGTTAGACCATATCATGCTTTATTTTAGTTTGTTTGAGGGTCTTGTTACTATCTCCTAGCATGGAGGAGTAGTCCCCTTTTGGGCAACATTGTCAGGTGGTAGTGTCACTTTCCATTGTGTATTTTGTTCATTCCTTCTTGTGAGGGATTAGCTTCATAGGTGCTCCAGTTTCTCTCTTGGATTTATTTTGTTCCATATACCACTTGGATCCTCTTTGTTCTTTTTTGATCATATTTGTATCTTTTGGACATTATGTGGTTGGATGTTTCAATTGTTGATGTATGCCTTCATGGAAAGTTGTAATTTGGTGTAATCATTATGAATTTCTATGTGACTTTGTGACCTCAATGACATGTTATTATGATGTGACTTAGATGGTAGATCTTGTATGTATATGAGTGGAGTTATTGATTAAAAGCAATGATATTGACTATGATGTTTATAGCTTTAGAAATGTAATGTAACTAAACATAGTTGTATGAATTCAATCATGCTTATTGTAATCTCTTAATGAAACCTATTGCTATACTCATGTCATAATCATTCTACCATGAGTTGGTTTGATCAACCTTATTGTTAATTAGTTTAATTAGGTAATCTTCCTTGGAAACCCTTTAGAAGTTTATTGGTTAAGTCTTTCTCTTGTGAAAATTTTAATGCAATGTTATCTTAATATGTCTTTTCATTTTGTATTATTTAAAAAAAAAATTACACTCTTTTTGAGTGTTTGTAGTTGAATCCTTTAGGGTTTCTTGGTGGGGAATTACAACAAACACTTCCAATGTTTGACTAAAATTAATTTTTAGGTATAATTACTTAAATTCACCTGTGCTGCTAAGTTGGCTTGAAACATGACACAGTTTTGTGCTTTTACCATATAGCATGTATAGATCCACTATAATAACCCACTTAACTTAATCCAAAAACTCAACTGGTTTTTTTTTTAATATATAAAAATATCTATTTCTTATTCTTACTTATTCTTTTTTTTTTTTTTATTCAATCACATACTCAGGTACACCTATCCAAATGAGATAGGCATCCATCTAACCAGGATGGGTATCTAACTAAATGGGTTAGGCATCTATGCATATGGGACTAGGCATCTAACCATACAAGTTATGTATCTAACCATACGGGTTAGGCATTTGTCCATACAGGACAGGAGGTTTCATCTATCCAATCTAGGATAGGCATCTGCCCAAACGGGCTAGGCATCTATTCATAAGAAGAGGATATGCTCTGGCTAGAGACTTTAGACTCATTTGGACCATCTAGGTCCTGAGCCACTCCCTAAATACTACACTCCCCTACTAGGAGTGCACCGAGGTCACCGTCCTTAGGAGTATAAAAGTAATTACATAAACAAGCTTGAGTTCCACCTCGAAATTTGTCCTAAAGCCTCAGGAAGTCAAGCGAATCCATACGAGATTCCTTCTGTGTAAATTTAATCTTTCAATTAATATTTGCACCATTTGATTATAAGACCAAGGAGCTTTGAGAAAGAAACTACTCATAAAATCCTAATCCCCATCCCCGAGCGCCTAAGTACAAGGGACAACTTCGTCCCTACACTGCCTACATACCCGTTTCAGCATGGGATCAAGGTGTAAAGTATATAGTTCTAGTTTTTAACTATGGTTTAATGTAAACTATTTGGTGGGTACGCAACCCTTTCTAGGGTCAATGTCCCAGACAGTTTCTCTGCGGTTGCTACCCACCATGGTAGCTTTAAGCAAAAACTCAAGGTGGCCTATTGCTTATGGCCTAAAACAACTAGGTCCTAGTACCTATCATAAACCTCACCCTTGATCCAATTATCAAATCTTCAAACAACCTTCAAGATTTAGCCAAGTTTTAAGAGAATCTCACTCAAACAACCCTAACGCGGTTTTCTAAAGTTTATCTAGTGGATGCAAATTCATTTAAATACTATCTTATTAATTTAGTGATCCAAGGGGGATCACCCACCCCTTGGATTTTAACTTCCAAGTGTCCCTTATTACTCCCCAATGATTTATAGGGATGATGCCATAGACTTCGTTGATGTAGCTTTATTAAGCGTTAGGTACAATAGTTCAACACAACGACATTACCCGTAAGCGTGACCCGGAGGCACCATAGATACTGAACGCTGCTAAGGTTTATTGTTTCCAGCTCCTCTTGTTTAGTTGTCTAACTCAAAATTAATTTTGAATTTGTGAATATCAAGAGAAGCAATAATAATGGAAATGAACTATTTCATGTTTGTACTTAGTAATTGAAAGGAGCATAAACAAATCAACTATTTGCAATAGAATTTTCTTGAAAAGAAACCATGATTAAAACTTTAAGGCTAGATTAAATATGCATGAAGTACAAATTGCTTAATACTTTCTCAAAGATAACTTATGAAAAGAACCTGAATTCACTTGTAATATAAAATTGTTTTGGAACATACATTACTCTTGAGTACAAATCTTAATATTTTAAAGGTATTAGATTGCTTAAGGTAAAATGATTTAACAACAAACCTTTGGAAATGAATTTATCACTTATTTGTTGAAGGAAGAAAAATAACTATTTAATGATAAGCTTAATAATAACCGCATCATCCTTAAATCAGCTAATTATTCCAATTAGAGAAATATAAAAATTAATTCTTTAAGCATTTCTACAAATGATAATCCTTGCTTAAAATATGAGTCATAATAATTGTTTGAAGAAATTTGAAATCATAAAATAACAATACTTTGGAAATGAAATTATTACTAACAGTTTTGATGGAAAGCTTTTAATAATAACCTTCATATCCACACTATTTTTATTACCAATGTTGAAAATAAGAGAATCCAATATGAATGAATCCCAAATCAACCAACTTCTTATTAACCAATGTGAATAAGACTCCTAAATATTTCAAATAAATATACCTTCAATCAATCGTTATGATAAAGACTCCTTTCTAATTCCAACCAATTCATTTTCATTTAACCAATTTGAACATGACTTTTAGTTGATCCCAACAATCTACTTTTTAATTAACCAATATGATTATGGTTTCGAAATAATTCCAATTTATAAATGAAATATTCTTCTAATGGTTCTTGAATTAATGCAATATTATAAGGAGATAACTATCCACTTGAATCCATTTATCCCTTTGACATTTTCTACAAATAATAACTTATTAATCACAAACTCTTAGAAGAGAGTTAAGATTTTCTCATAGGTTATCTCAATTAAAATAGTTGTATAATCTACTAAGCGATCATGGAATAGGTTTCTCAAGCACATATTAAGGTAAGGATTCCCTAATAACAATCTTAACTCATTTAATCTTCGAAGCTAAGTTCTTTTACACTTATAATAGAAGTTGAGTATTCAATTTGAGGTTCAAGAGATAAGTCAAAATCATAGTTAAATGACTCTAGATTGATAAAAATTTTGGTTTTGAAATAGATTTCTCCACTACCCAATTATTATTAATATTCTAATAAAATAAATTTTTACTACGAAGTTCAACTAAGAAATTTGCCTCTTCCCTAAACGTAGCTCTTCCTTTTACTAATCTTATGTTTCCTTAGAGTTAGGAGATAAATTTGACTACTATTAGATTTCACTAATTTAAATGACTTGGTTATTTTAAAATTTCAATCTACTACTACTAAGAGACTACTATCCAAATTTGAGAATGACCTTTATATCTAGCTTCTTGTAATTTGTATGATACATCAATTATGTAACTTGCATGATGCTTGAAGTAGTCAATTGGTTGAAGACTATGCATCTAAGCATGAACATATCAAATTTAGATTGATGCATAGCAATATATATACTAATAATTCATATTGAATTTGAAATGTTAGCTAACAACCCCAATAAAACTAATCTAACCGAATGATTCCAAATTACGAGTGGATTGTAATCAAGTAAAAGTTTACCGACAATAATTTGGTCAGCAAGAAAAATTTTCAACTTATTAATTAATAGGTAGTTTGAAAATAAATTGAAAATATTGTTTATTGATAACTCCAAATTATAAAATTTTAATTGAAAGTATAAACAAGTATGTTAATTTGTTAACAATATCAACTATTTAAATAGTCAAATAACCGCATCATCGTTAAATCAGCTAATTATTCCAATTAGAGAAGCATAAAAATTAGTTCTTTAAGCATTTTCTACAAATGGTAATCCTTGCTTAAAATATGAGTCCTAATAATTGTTTGAAGAAATTTGAAATCATCAAATAATAATACTTTGGAAATGAAATTATTACTAACATGTTTGATGGAAAGCTTTTAATAATAACCTTTATATGCACACTATTTAAATTACCAATGTTGAAAATAAGAGAATCCAATATGAATAAATCCTAGGTCAACCAACTACTTATTAACCAATGTGAATAAGACTCCTAAATATTTCAAATAAATATACCTTCAATAAATCGTTATGAATAAGACTCCTTTCTAATTCCAACCAATTTGAACATGACTTTTAGATGATCCCAACAATCTACTTTTTAATTAACCAATATGATTATGGTTTCTAAATAATCCCAATTAATAAATGAAATCTTCTTCTAGTGGTTCTTGAATTAATGCAATATTATAAGGAGATAACTATCCACTTGAATCCCTTTATCCCTTTGACATTTTATACAAATAATAACTTATTAATCACAAACTCTTAGAAGAGAGTTAAGATTTTCTCATAGGTTATCTCAATGTGGCTAGTGATACCCTAGATAATGGACCTATTCAGATGGTCCAATATGTTCTATCTATATAAATCACTATAGGTAAATGTTTTAGGGGTGCCTTTTGAAACCCTTTGGGTTGTTTTTTTCTAGTCCATTCTTTATCTATCATATTTAGTGTTTGTCTAAAATGGCTAGGTTATTATTCTAATACAAGGTTTCTAGGTACCTTCAGAAACAAGTTATTTTTTAGAGCTTCGTGGTTTCCTTCCTTGTCTAAGAATATCTTTGTACAATGCCTTTAGAAAAAAGGTTTTAGAAAGCCTTTCAAAATTTGCTATTTGTTTATTGTTTCCTTAACTAATTTGTTTCTTGTGTAATGGGTTTTGTTTGGAAGATGGTTAGCGATTCCTCTCTAAGCCCTTTAGTTATGAAAATATCAAGTTTTTGGAGATTTGAAAACCCTTGTTCCTACCTATTGGTTGCTCCAATCAAAATCCTCTCCTTGAAAAAAGGTTTACCATTTTTTTTTGGGGGGGGGTCTTATTTCTCATGATCTCCTTTGGCTTCTCCACCTGGTTGGCTATTATGTAAGGCTTCAAGCCATCTTATTTCTTTGATCAATCCCTTTGAAGTAGGGTTTCATGTAGTACCCCTCCTCGATTGAAGTTATTAGACTCATATTTTACTATTGTTTACTTTCAGTGGATACATTACCATTATGTGTTATTCGAACTTATATGAAATTATTTCATGCTTTATCTAGATATGGGATGCATACTTTATTTACATTAATTCAGTACTTGTGATTTATGGTATTTTATGGATTATTGCTATGTACTGAAACTTTACTTTATCTATGCAATGTTTAATCATATGTTAAATGTTGGCGAGTCTATTGGATGCGAGGGGATTATTTTCCTTCACTCACTCTGATGAGATAAGGAACATCACGATTCTCCTTCATCGATGTGTGTGCCATGTATTCTATCTTTGTATATATGCATATGTGGTTCGATGATGTAGGTCATTGCAGGTACAATTACTGAGTAGGTATGCGATATTGTCTCCACCTGGCATCACAGGTCTCAGCATGCCTTATTTGTCTGATGGGAGTGGAAGAGATAGTGGTTGACCCTAATTGTACCTCAATTACACTCTTGTGAGTGTCATCAGTCAGTCATCCCTTTTGGTTTTGTTCGACCGTCGAGTCGGTCTGTTTGACTTTTTCAGAGTCCTTGTTTGGGTCTTCTCAGTTTGTGTGCCCTACTAGATTGGATTAATTAATTAAGTTTATGGAATCACTTTATAGTTAACATATTTAATTTATGAATTATAATTCTTTAGTGATTATGAATTTAATTAATTAAGCGAAGTGATTAAATTTAGTTGCAAATTGCATTATATTAGAAATAAAATTTTATTTAAATTTAGTAGAAAATAAATTAATTGCATTTATTGTTCTCTAGATTTTTTTTTAAATTACATTTCCTTCCTTTATTAGTTTGCAAATTTAATGATTTTAGAAATATAATTTTATTTAAACCTTACTAGGAAAATAAATAAAATAAAATGCAATTTTTGTTCTCTAGATTTTGAAAATAAATTAGAAATAAATAAAATCAAGTAGATTTACTTTCCTTAATTATTTTTTGAAAGTTAATTAAATGGGAATGAGAAAAGAAAAAAAAAAGGAAAGTAATAATATTTGGGAAATTGCATTTTCATTTGTTTTTGTGGGAATTAGAAAATATAATAAAATCCTTTTAGTTTTAAAAATGGAATATTATAGTTTGGGGGAGAAAAATATTTTCAACCTAAAAAAGGTTTAGGTTAAAGATATTTTTCAAATTTTTTTTTTGGGAGTTCACGGGAAGGAGGCAGCAGTCTGTAGGAAGAAATTTCAAAAATTTCTTGGATGCATGTTGGAGAAGTAATGATCTAGAAGGAAGGACTGGCGTGGGTATCTGATTTCAGGAGCTCTTCCTCAAGATTTTCTAGGAAAGCTTTCCAAGGTTGGATAGCTTCTACCTGGTTATTTATTTTTAATATTAGCTCAAGTATTTCTCCTTTCTCTGTAGTTTTTGGGGTGTATTGTAGAAGAAAATTATTTCTGGTTGATTCTTGATTTTGGTTATGCTTAAATGTTTTATTGTTTCCTTTTTGTATTATTTAGCTTGATATTGTGAAATTATAGGAGGTTATGCTAGCAAAAGTTTGCCAGATTACCCTCCTTTGTTCCAAATAGATTTTCTCTGTGTGTTATGTGATTTGGTGTTTCTTCCTGGTTGAGGAAAAAACCATTAGAATTTTGGGTTAAAAGAAAAATTGGGCTTATGGAGGAAATTTTTGTAAAAGAAATGGAGTTTTGCCCTCTCTGTTTTGTCACAGAGTTTGGGTATTTTTATGAGTTTCTTTTCCAATAACTAATTTGTGTAATTTTAGTTTTACTCTATTTAAAAAAAAATACTTTTATGATGTGTTTTATTAGACTCTATTGTCTTAGAGTGGAGATGTTGAGGTTTTAAAATCTCTGTTGAAATTTTCCTTTAATAAAAAAAAAAAAAGTATTGAATTTTTATTCTGTTTGTTAAATTAAAATTTAATTTAAATTTAAAACAAAATAAAATAAAGAAAAGAGAGGGGGTTGGTAGCTTGCTACCGACTGTAGCAAAGCTACCATACAATAGCAGTACTACCGGCAATAGCAGTGCTATCGTGCGATAGCAGCTACTACCGTAAGGTAGTAGTGCTACCATGTGGTAGCACCTGTTGCCATAAGGTAGCAGATACTACCCGTAAGGTAGCAGTGCTACCATGCCGTAGCGCCTGTTACCATAAGGTAGTAGTACTACCTGCAGTAGTATCTGGTACCCTAAGGTAGCAATGCTACCATAGGGTAGCAGGGCTACCTTATGGGTAGCATGCTAACGTAGGGTAGGAAAAAAAGGCTACCAAAGCAAAACATAATTTTGCCTCCCTAGTTTGTGTGCCTCCAATATTAATGTTGAATTCAGTTTTTCATTTATTTCATGTTTAAAATATATATGTATATATATTTAAACCTTGGGCATTTTATTAATTAAGTATTATGAATTTTGTGCAAATAAATTCATGTTATCATATATATATATATATAATGTTTAATATGAATATATGTGTATGATGTATATTTGATGATTATATATATTCATATACATATATTATATTATTGTATATATAATTAATTCAGAATTTAGTTAATTTTAGAAAAAGCTTATATTTAGATTCTTTATTTAATAATGGAAACAGGTTAGGGGCTTAATTTTTATGTGTTTAAATTTAGCCTTTTTGAACAACTGACAACTCTATTATTCCTTTATCAATAAACATGTATTTTCTTTTTTTCAAAAATATCCGTATTTCCAAAGAATTTAATGCTTTTTATTGTTTTAAAAAAATTGCCCGTTATAGGATCTTTACAATAACTGGTATTTTCTAGTAAAAGCATATTTCATTATACATCTGATTTTGAGTTGTTGTCATGTTGTAAAGGTTATTTATACCCCTTGGTCAGGTGTTGTTGTGTAACCCTGTTGATGTGAGCCATTTTGTGTTTTGTTCCAAATGGTCAAACCTGGGTTTATGATTTTTGTATCCTTCACCTATAGATCTATCAGGATTGTATATGGCTATCAGTTTTGTCATAGATTTCTCGTAGAGAGACCATTCTTTTTAGTGTCCTATGAGAGAGAGTGGCTTTTGAGTGGGGGTCATACCCAAAGTGGATGGTAGGAAAATCCCTCAAAAGTCAGTTAAGAAGTGATAACCTAATAATTGATTAGGGGTGGGTAGCTAAAATATTTAATTGAGATAATGTGCCTCACACATGGTTGAGTGCTTATATAGGCTTAGGATGTGGTGAGAAAGCCTGGAATGGAAAACCTACCACCTTGTCTTCATGAAGGGATTGGTAGGGTCTGCATGATCCATAGATGGAGTCGGGGATTTGGGAGAGGTTACCAGGATAACCCAGGATGGGGTTCGGGACCTATGGAGGCCTACCTAGGGTAATCACCTTAAGCCATGCAATGACACTCTCTCCTTAGGGACACTAGTGTTTATGAGTTGAGTCACATGAGTTTTGTGGAGTCATGTTGTACTGTTGTACCTGTCTTGTTTGCTTGCTTGAGGGTTTGCTACTATCTCTGAGCACGGTGGGGTGGTTCCACTTTGGGATCACATGGTCGAGTGTTAGTGCCAGTTCCCATTGGATATCTATGTTCATACCTTCATGTGAGGATCGGCTTCGCTAGTGTTTCTTGGATCGTGACTCTTGTATCAGCTCATGTTTGAGATTATTATATATTTGAGACTGTGTGGTCATTGTATCTATAAACAATGTAAACCTTCGCATTGTAACCTATGTATTCATTTGTATTAATGGAAGCCATGTAATTATTGAATATTGTAATCTTAATTCAATGGAATGTATGTTATTTCAGTTATCTTTCTTCTTATGTTTAAATATATCATTCAAATAAATATATTGTAATACTTTAAATCTTTCAATTTGGAATTCAATTTTGTAAGAATGGTTTTGTTAATTGCAATTGAATTTCCTAATTAGATGGATAATTCAATTAACCTTTTGGACTTATTTAGTTTCAAATTAATATTCATTGGTAACTCTTTAGGATATCATGTGGTAGACTTCTATTGTGTTAATAAACATGCAATGTTATAATTAATGCACTTAATCTTTTAAAAAATAAAATTATTTCACCTTTTTAGTTGCCTAGATGTGGTGTTTCCCTATAGGGTTCCTGGCAGGGCATTACATTTGGTATTAGAACTCAAGTTTCAACACTGGGTACTTTAGGTTTATAGTGAGCCCATTGAGCTTGACCTTTTTGCTTAGGTCATAATGTTTGTGTTTCCATAGTTTTATCCTTGTCGTAGATCTGAACCGTTTTCTCTTTTGTAGTGTTAATTTATGGCTAGGAAAGCCAGGGGAGCTAGCCGTACGAGTGGTCACAATAGAGGCAGAGGTGGAGGACAAGGCTGTGGTTCTAACCAGCATAGTCCTTCACCATCACCCACTCATGTGAGTGATGAGATGGAACAGTCTATTCATCAAGATTCACAGCATGCAGGAGAGTAGGTTCCTGAAAGGGAAGAGCTGAGACAGATATTTCAAGAGGTTTTGGCCAGGTTAGGTGCCAGGCCTGAGGTTGATCAGCCTATTCATGCTAAGGTTGAGTAGTCACATCAGCAGATTCCAGAATAGAGAGAGAGATCACCCAGGAGGAGGGAGATCCTAGTTGACCAGATCTAGCTTCCTTGGGTAACATAAAGGACTTGATGAGGTCCAACCCTCCCTTTTTTGATGGTAAGGGTACTGGTCGCGAGGCAGAGACCTAGCTTATCATTTTGGATCAGTGTTTTGCTATGTTCCCATACAGTAGCAACACCAAGGTGAGATGTTTTATCATGCATCTCGATAGTTTTGCTCTGATCTGGTGGAGATTAGAGGAGGAGAAGATCGAGGTGTGCATTAACACTATATCATGGGAGATATTTTTGGAGAGATTTTGGGCATGATTTCTTTCACCCCAGTCGAGGCAGACTCAAGTAGACAAGTTTTATGCTTTGCGTCAGTATGGTATGTTAGTAGATTAGTTTGAACACAGGTTCTATGAGTTTAAATAGTATGTCAGGATTGGTAAGGATGAGGTAATGCTTATTCAACACTTCTTGAGGGGTCTAAATGACCGCATCAGTTGAGGAGTGAGAGTGTTTGAGCCAACTTCAGTTGAGGTAGTCATGGCGAAAGCCAGGTTGGTAGAACAGAACCATAGTCGTGCACATGGTGGTCAGTTAGGAGTGTAGATTGGTAGTGTACCTTTCAGTGGGCCTAAAGTTCATGGGAACTAGTCCCATCCATATGACCATTTAGGATTCCTTAGGCACCCACTAAGGGTGGACAACAGCATCAACCACCGAGACCAAAATGGCTCTAGGGCTAGCAGGGTAGCAATTCTCAGTATAGGAAGAATAGGAACTGGTAGAGGAGAAGACAGGGTCCTTTAGGGAAGCCCTCACAAGGTTCATCTCATGCCCCTAATAGGGGAAGCTTCCAGCAGTCTAGTGGGTCGATGGGAAGTAGAGGACCGGTTAGGGGAGCTTGCATCTCTTGTGGGTAGTTTAGTCACATAGTCGCACAATGCTCTCAGCATTCTCAAAAGACAGGTAGTCAGAGGCTAGTAGCATCAGAGTCTATAGTAGGGGATGCAGGTAGATCCCATAGAGTGTTTACAGGGGTTGATGACCGCCAGGCTGATCATTAGGGTAAAGTTATTGAGGCAGCAGGTGTGTTGTGTGGAATTCCTATCTCTGTACATCCAAGTGTCAAGAAGATGCACACAGGTCTTAGATAGATTTATCATTGGGCTGGTATGAAGTGCGACATTGTTGATTTTGTGTCAAATTGTTTAGACTGTCAATGGGTGAAGGCAAAGCATCAGCACCCGACAGGACTTTTATAGCCTAATTTGGTACCAAATTGGAAATGGGATATCATTTCCATGGATTTCATTGTTGGGTTGCCTATCTCTTTGCATCGTCATGATGCTATCATGGTCATTGTTGACAGATTGACAAAGGCTTCTCATTTTGTTCCTATTCAAGCTTCCTATACGATAGTAGTGGTGGCATGAGTCTTCTTGGAAGATGTGGTGAGATTGTGTAGGATTCCAAGGTGGATTATTTCTGATAGAGATCCTGTCTTTAGCTCAACATTGTGGACCTCACTTTTGCATACTTTGGGGACTCAGTTGAACTTATGTTCATCTTATCACCCAAAGACAGATGGTCAGACCGAGCGAGTGAATCTGGTTTTCGAGGAAATGCTTCGCATGTATGTTATGGACCAGAAGTCACACTGGGAGGATTATATTTATCTATTTGAGTTTTCTTATAACAATAGATATCATAGCTCCATAGTTAAGTCCCCCTTAGAGGCATTGTATGGTTGTCCTTGTTGTACTCCTTTGAGTTCGGATTGGCTAGAGGACAGGATGCGCATAGGACCAGATATTCTTCGTGAAATGGAGCAGCACGTTGAGTGGATTCGTGAGCATTTGGTAGCTACATAGGATAGGCAGAAGAAGTATATAGCTTCTCATAGGGTAGATCATTAGTTTTTTATTGGCGACTATGTGTTCTTGAGAGTGCATCCGCAGAAGATTCTGATCCATTATGGAAAGGGTTCTAAGTTGGCGCCTCATTGTGTTGGCCCTTTTTCAGATCCTTGAGAGGATAGGACCTATTTCCTACTGTCTTGCATTGCCACCAAGTCTATCCTGCATCCAAAATGTCTTTCATTTTGCAGTTCTTTGACCTTATCATTCTGATGTGACACGTGTTCTTGATTGAAACTCTTTGCAGGTCGAGGTTAATGATATTTTTCAAAATTATTTTAGGTTAATGATATTTTTCAAAATTATTTTTTGGGAGTTCATGGGAAGGAGGAAGCAGTCTGTAGGAAGAAATTTAAAACATTTCTTGGATGCATGTTGGAGAAGTAAGGATCTAGAAGGAAGGATTGCCCCGAGTATCTGATTTCAGGAGCTCTTCCTCAAGATCTTCCAAGAAGCTTTCCAAGGTTGGATAGCTTCTGCTTGGTTATTTATTTTTAATATTAGCTCAAGTATTTCTCCTTTCTCTATAGTTTTTGGGGTGTATTGTAAGAGAAAATTATTTCTAGTTGAGTCTTAATTTTGGTTATTTTCAAATGTTTTATTGTTTCCTTTCTGTATTATTTAGCTTGATATTTTGAAATTATAGGCGGGTATGCTGGCAAACGTTTTCCAGATTTACCCTCTTTGGTTCAAAATAGATTTTCTCTATGTGTTATGCGATTTTGTGTTTCTTCCTGGTTGAGGAAAAAATCATTAGAATTTTGGGTTAAAATAAAAATTGGGCTTATGGAGGAATTTTTTAAAAAAGAAATGGAGTTTTTCCCTCTCAGTTTTGTCATAGAGTTTGGGTGTTTTTATGAGTTTCTTTCCTAGTAATTAATTTGTTTAATTTTAGTTTTACTCTTTCTAAAAAAATTACTTTTATGCTGTGTTTTATTAGACTCTGTTGTCTCAGAGTGGAGATGTTGAGGTTTTAAAATCTCTGTTGAAATTTTCCTTTAAAAAAGGAAAAAAAAAGGGAGGGGGTCGGTAGCCTACTACCAACAGTAGCAGTCCTATCGGCAGTAGAAGTGCTACCATAAGGTAGCAATATTACCTGCGGTAGTACCTTCTACCATAAGGTAGCTCTGGTACCATAGGGTAGCAGGGCTACCTTACGGGTAGCAGTCCTACCATAGGGTAGCAAGGCTGGCATAGGGTAGCAGGGCTATCATATGGGTAGGAGAGATACCTTCTGGGTAGGATGCTACCATAGGGTAGGAAAAAAAAGGTTACCAAGGAAAAACATAATGTCGCCTCCCTCGTTCGCGTGCCTCTATTATTAATGTTGAATTCGGTTTTCTATTTATTTTACATTTAACATCTATATATATATATTGTTTAATATGAATATATGTATATGATGTATATTCGGTGATTATATATATTCATATACATATATTATATTATTGTATATATATTCATATACATATATATAATTAATTCAAAATTTAGTTAATTTCAGAAAAAGCTTATATTTAGATTCTTTATTTAATCATGGAATCAGGTTAGGGGGTTAAAATTTATGTGTTTAAATTTAGCCTTTTTGAACAAACGACAACTCTTCTATTCCTTTATCAATAAAGATGTATTTTCTATTTTTCTTAAATATCCGTATTCGCAAAGAATTTAATGCTTTTTACTGTTTTAAAAAATTTGCCTATTATAGGATCTTCAGAATAAATGGTATTTTCTGGTAAAAGCATATTTCATTGTAAATCTTATTTTGAGTTGTTCTCATGTTGTAAATGTTTTTTATACCTCTTCATCAGGTGTTGTTGTGTAACCCTGTTGATGTGAGCCATTATGTGTTTTGTTCCAAATGGTCAATCCTAGGTTTATGATTTGTGTGTCCTTCACTTGTAGATCTGTCAGGATTAGATATGGCTGTCAGTTTCACCATAGTGTTCTCGTAGAGACACCATTCTTTTTAATGTCCTATGAGAGAGAGTGGCTTTCGAGCAGGGGCCACGCCCAAAGTGGATGGTAGGAAAACCCCTCGAAAGTCAGTTAAGAAGTGATAACCTAATAATTGATTAGGGGGTGGGTAGCTGAAATATTTTATTAAAATAATATGCCTTGCACATGGTTGAGTGCTTGTATAGGCTCAGGATGTGGTGAGAAGGTCTGGAATGGCAAACCTACCACCTTGTCTTCACGAAGGGATTGGTAAGGTCCTCATGATGCTTAGATGGAGTTAGGGGTTTGGCAGAGGTTACCAGGATAACCCACGATGGGGTCTAGGACCTATGGATGCCTACCTAGGGTAACCACCTTAAGCCATGCGATGACACTCTCTCCTTAGGGTCACTAGTGTTTATGAGTTGAGTCACATTGGTTTTGTGGAGTCATGTTGTACTATTGTACCTGTTTTGTTTTCTTGCTTGAGGTTCTGCTACTATCTTCGAGCACGGTGGGTTGGTTCCACTTTGGGATCACATGGTCAAGTGGTAGTGCCACTTCCCATCGGATATCTGTGTTCATACCTTCATATGAGGATTGGCTTCGCTGGTGTTTCTTGGTTCGTGACTCTTGTATCAACTCATGTTTGAGATTATTGTATATTTGAGACCATGTGGTCATTGTATCAGTAAACTATGTAATCCTTGCTATTGTAACCTATGTATTCATTTATATTAGTGGAAGCCACGTAATTATTGAATATTGTAATCTTAATTCAATGGAATGTATGTTATTTCAGTTATCTTTCTTCTTATGTGTAAATTAATCATTGAAATAAATATAATGTAACACTTTAAAACTTTCGATTTGGAATTCAATTTTGTAAGAATGGTTTTATTAATTGTAATTGAATTTCCTAATTAGATGGATAATTGGATTAACTTTTTATCTTCGTTAGCAACCCTTTAGGATATCATGTGGTAGACTTCTGCAGTGTTAATAAACGTGCAATGTTATAATTAATGCACTTAATCTTTAAAAAAAAAATTATTTCACTTTTTAGTTGCCTAGATGTGTTGTTTCCCTATAGGGTTCTTTGTGAGGCATTGCACAAAAACTAACAGGAAACAAACATTGACCAAACTGGGTCCTTTGAAACTACTAGCATCCAACAAGTCATTGAAAGAAACAAAAAAAATAGGGTTTTTCCAGGCTCCCTCAACCTCAAGAGTGGGTTTTGTAAGGCTCCCACAACTTGTCAAGGCCCAGACAATAACATCTCTTCCTAAAACCATAGTCTAGGATGTGTAGGCACATGGTTTTAACAAGGCTCCCTTAACCTCAAAGTTGAGGAAAAACAATTATGTGATAATTATACCATCCATCCTCTCCACCTCAATTGTAGAATAAGGAAGGAAAATAGCATGAAGGCCAATCTTTACTCCCAGAGAGTCAAGAGACAACACATCATCAACTTCCTACAACATTTTCTAGTCTCAACCATAGCATCCACCTTCACCTCAATAAAAGATAGGTCATCTCCAACAACATCCATCTTCAACTTTAAAGAAGATAGGGCCACCTCTATAGGAAAATCTCGATAAAACTAGAGATGTTAGGGAAAAAGCAAATAAAAAAATGAGAAGCCAACCCAAGGGCCACACGGATAGAAATATTCAAAACCACCCAAAGAGAGGGTTCACCAAATAGCACCCAGGAGACCACAGAGAAGGGCTCCAAGAAAGAAAGTTAAGGAGGATAACCCATATCAAAGAAAAGGTAACCATCCCTCATGAAACACATCAGGGCTAGAATCCTCAAAAAACAAAGACTTTCTTCCAAAAAATAGGGCCATAGAACTGAGTAGGTAGCATTTTCCAAAACGATCAAAGTAGCAAAAGAAACCCAAAACATAGCCCACCCACTCTGCCCACGAACCAAACTTGCCATATGGAAGAATATTGTGTTGCTGGTCCTTTCCCACCAATAATTAATTTAAGTCCAACATTGATGGCGTGGCGAAAGGAAACCCGAGACCTATTGGTTGCGGTGGTGTTATCCGAAATGGTGTTGGCTTTTGCACTAGGGCGGTTGCCTATGTCTTAGGAATTCAGACCAATCATCTAGCGAAGCTATGGGCGCCCTTCAATCAATTAAATTATCCTATAATTTAGGGGTCAAAATGCTATGGTCGAACGGAACTCTAAAAACATTATTACCTACCTTGTAGGTAAACATCCACCTTCGTGGACTATAGAAAACATCATTTATTCTGCCAGGAAGTTGCTTTAGGGGTTTAAAAAATGCCATATTTCCCATGTTTACAGATAGGCTAATATGAGTGTTGACTTGCTTGCCAATGAGGTAGCACGAAGCGAGCTAATTATTACCTAGAATGGCAAAGCGGCACTACCATGTGTGGCACGTGATATAGGCAAAATGAAGGTCAAGTTGACTGAAACTATGTTTGTGGAGGCAACGAGTCTTCTGATGGATGACATCAAGATCTACAGGGACAAAAATATTTCAGATGTTGCCATGAAGAAATTTCCGAAGGATGAGGAGGAGAAAGCTAGACTGGTGAAGGGTAGCCATACCTACTTCTCGCCAAAGGTAATTAAATTAATTTGGCAAAGGGTTTTGCTTGCTAATCGAAATAGTTTTCTTATCCTCGAGAATAGAGTAGGGGCCACTAAAAAAATACTTTATGGGGTTGAGAACACACTCAACAAAATATGTGAGCAAAGCCATAAGATTCTTAAGGCTGCCTTGGCTAGTATGAAGGCTCTTATCAGTAAGCTGGAGAATAACCATGGGGATAAGGTTACAGCGGGTATTATTGATGTAAATGATGACACCCCAGATGATAAGGAAACAGGGCTTGGGAGAAGAATGTGGGCGAGCACTAAAAAGATGCAAAGCCACAACAAGTAAATTGAGGGTATCAAGTAGGCAGCTAATAATATGGAATAGCTGGAGCTGGAAGCTGCTGAAATCTTAACCTAAATCTGGGCTTCTAACGGTCCTTTTCGGTTTTTGACTTGCTATCTCTTGTTTGCTGGCGTTTTGTTCATCAGATATTCTTTCTTAGTGTGTTGTCTTTTTGTTTTTCTGCGCTTTGATGTAAATCTTTTGATCTTTTGGCTTTAATATGTTTCAGGGCCCATCATAACCTGTTTTCCCATATTAAAAAACTAACACTTTTTTGGTATTAATATTCAACTCAAAAGAAAGAATATTACTGCCATTTTTTATATGCATATGCTTTTGATTAAGATAAGTAATATTTTGAAAGGGTCAAATCCTTGACCATAAAAAAGGATACAACAAGAAACCTAATGAAACACTAAGAAAATAGCAGTGAAATAACATTTTTTAAAAAAAGAAAAACAATAAACAAATAGTCAACCCATTGGTTTCAGAAGTGTTCCAAATCAATTTTGTTTTTCAAAATGACAGAATCGTTTTCCCGGGAGGATCACAATAGCATTTACATCTCCACTTGCAGACCTCAAACTTTGAGAGAGGCATTGAAGGATAATATACATATGTTATACCAATGTTATTTAATTACCAAAAACAAATGATATCACAAAATGGCAAACCAATAGTTTCATAGTACTTCAACTTCGATTAAAACACTAAATCAGTACTTGAAATGGATTATTTGTCTTTAAAAAATCTTAGAGAGAGACTAGACAAAAGAGTTCGCAAGAACGATACAATAATGATAAACATTGTCCATAAGAATCCCAAATGTAATGCCTTCCATTGTTTGTTTACATATTTTAAAAATGAATGGTTAATTGAAGAAGAATAGTGAGGTTAAATTTTACATTACTTCTGTTATAATATTCTTGTATTCTTAATCATAATTTATTATTTGATTACCATAAACGTGATTCTATGGGTCTGTAGTATCACAGAACCCTACAATTATAAATTATTTATATATTTTATAGGTATTCTCTCCGTTGTTGCAGTATACGAGATCCTCTCCTTTGCACTAAGCCTTGCTCCACCCCTTCCACACCAACGAAATTCAGGTGGTTCGCATGATCTTCGAGTATTTGCATTAGGACAACTCCTGTTAACATATATTTAATAGGTATCCTTTGTGTGCTTGTAGTGACAGGAGATCCTCTTCTTTGCACTAAGCCTTGATCGACCTCTTCTACGCCTACGAGATTCAGACGGTACATATGATCTTCTAGTTTTTGCATTAGGATAACTGCTGCTAATATATATTTTATAGGTATCATCTCTGTGGTTGCAGTGACAGTAGATGCTCTTCTTTGCACTAAGCCTTCATCCATCTCTTCTACACCTACAAGATTGAGGTTCTACGCATGATCTTCGATTTTTTTCATTAGGACGATTTCTGTTAACATATATTTCATAGGTATCCCCTCTGTGGTTGTAGTCATGGGGAATCCTTTTCTTTGCGCTAATCCTTGAGTCACCACTTTTACGCCTATAAGATTGACGTGGTATGCTCGTGTCAACATAAATTTTATATGTATCATTTCGGTAGTTGCAGTGAGAAGAGATCTTCTTCTTAGGATTATGCCTTGATCCACCTCTTCTATGCCTACGAGTTTGACGTCGTACACATGATCTTGGAGTTTTTCCAGTAGAACAACTCCTGTTAACATATTGACCATCTGGATCTTCAAATTCATTATCACAATTTCTTCCCTATTAACATAGCCAACCGAAACTGACGACCTTGGAAATCTCGGCGCAGATTGTGACTGAATAAGTAGTTACGTAAACTGTGATATTCAGTTTCTAGTTTACCTGACTCTTCTTTTAAGGCAAGCACACGGTCGCTAAGATCATCCAAACACTTGTGAAATAATTGTAAAATGTTCTCCTCTTCCCGCTGCCTCTTCTCCATTTCATATAAAATCTGCTCATCGGCCATGTTTTGGCTTTGCCTCAATACTTGTACAGCGATGATACAAGTTCTATTTCTAATTGGTATGATAATTCTGGACTTCTCTACCCTCTTTATCTATCTCTTGAAGGGGTTTATAGGAGATTGAAGAGGTATATTATGCGTGCCGCTTCAACTTTTGGATTATTAAGGGAACTAAATAGAACCAAAAATAACGAAAATAATGGTAAGCGTGGCTGCTACTTAGCATATATAATAACAATAATTACTAAATCTTTGCAAATGCATGGCTTGTCAGCAAAACTGCTTTTCAGTGATGCCATTTTAAAATAAAATATTCATTAAAAATTAAAATATAATAAATATTTTATTTTAATTAATCAATTGTGATAGTCAAAGTTACATCTTGTATTTAGATGTTTCCCATTTTAAGAGCTCTGATGAGTCTTTCAAAATAATTGAAACTGTGTAAAAATTATCAGTTATAGTAGACTATTATATGATTTATAAGTTGTGCTGTTTACATTCTATTTGAACAATTGTAAAATTATAGATGAGTATTAAAATATTTTTATATTATTAATAGTGAAAGCTTTATATTCATTTATTTATTAGAAGTGTTAACTAAATAAGAGCAAATAAAATGAAGACAAAATCAGATATGAAAATGTAAATCAGATCAAGCACGAAACACAAGATTTATAGTGGCTCACCATAAAGGCTATGTTCACTCTCAACCAAAGAATGTCTTTATTCACAGTTACCTAATACATCAAATATAACATATACACTCATTGAAGAGAGTAGGAGAAGAAGAAAGGAATAGTCACAACTGTTAGAGTTCACATCGTCAACAATCTCGCACTTGAAATCCAACCCATACAACTACAAACAATGATATCCCGTGCATTTTTATGCTTAATCTCACATTGTGAGCCCTATACTGTAAGATTTTAACTTCTCACAAATCTATTAACGGACACTTTGAATTAATCTTCTCCAAGTTAAATAAGAATTAATAAAACTTAATAACTGAATATCATCAACAAAACACTGCTTGTATGTAAACTCATGCCCTCTGAATATATATTTTTGATATATGTGACGATCCAGACTTTTATCATCTTTGCTAAATTTAGCAAAACACTTATCTTCATCCTATGCCAAATCTACACCTCCCATGTAACTTCCAATATTTGTTACTAGGACACCTTTAGAGTCTTCAAAAACCTCTATTTGAATACCGACAACCTCGAGATGAATTTTATATTCATATACAGCTTTGCCTTGACAGAGCCTCAATAAAAGAATTTGAATTTTCAGTATAAGTATAACATCAGGTATATTGTATTATTTTATAGAAGGGCAGGCCTAGGGTACATTCTGTTAGAAAACTGATTTTTTTCATCATGCAGTTAATTTCTCCCACCATGCAGTTGGTCAAAAACTGAATTGAATGATAGTTAGATTCTCACGCATACTTAGCATGCAATATTTTTTTGTTTTACGCATGGAATAAAATGGTCGTCAGTTTTGTATCCATGCATGCATGCATTCTAGAGTAGTTAGTTACCACCATAAAAGCTATTAAGGTAGACAATTTAGTTTACATACTTTGTATTTAATTATTTCTCCATGTAGCTGAGACTTTTCCATGTATAGTTTCCACCATAAAATTGTTACCTTTGCATGACTTGGCTAATTAATAGATAGATATTCTATAAAGATGACGAGTCCTCTATAAATAAGAAGTTGTTGTAATTGATTCTATGTATGACTAATAAAAAGATTTTTTTTTTCTATTTGTTGTAGCAATATGAGTTTTATGTTGTAGCATGTTTGTTTTAAGCTTTATTTTCTGTTATATTTTTCATCTCTGCCTTCAAAATTGGTATCAGAGCTAAGGCTAAATGTTTGTTCAAATCTGAGTTATTTTTTGGTGTAGAATTTTTCTAAGAGAGAAAGGAGATTGTTGTAGTGAGTCATGGCAACAAATAATGGTTAAATTCAGCCTTAAATTCTAATTTTCAATGGTAAGAATTATGAGTTTTGGGCAATTAAAATTAAGACCTCTTTTTTCTTACAAAATATTTGGGATTTGGTAGAGAAAGGTTTTGCAGAACCACGAGATGAAGAAGCTTATCAGAGATCACAACAAGCAGAAAAAGATCAGCTTAGAGATAATAGAAAAAAGGATGCAAAAGCCCTATTTTTAATTCAGCAAGCAATGGATGGGTCAATCTTTCCTAATGTTTGAGTAGCAACAAGATCGAAGAAAGCATGAGAGATTCTAGAGGCATGCTATCAAGGTAATACGAAGGTGAAAGTGGCTAAACTACAATCTCTTCGGAGAAATTTTGAAAATTTGCAAATGAAATAATCCAAGTCTTTAGACCAATTTATGAATCGAGTATTGAATGTTGTGAATCAAATTAGATATAATGGAGGAGAATTAAGAGATCAAAAGGTGATAGAAAAAATTCTCGGGAGTTTGCCTAGTAAATTTGACTCTATAGTTGTAGCAATTGAAGAATCAAATGATTTGTCATAGTTATGAGTAGATGAGTTAATGGGTTCTTTATTTACACATGAATGAAGATTGAATAGAAACAATAATACCTCTTTTGATAATTTTTTAGAGCATAGGGTTCATCAAGAAAAGGAAGAGGAAGATCAAATTCCCGAGGAAGAGGAAGAGGCGGAGGTGGACATATGAATACAGATCAAGGAGAAATGACCAATCAATATCGTAATTTCAAAAATAGAGGATGAGGTAGAAACGAATATCAAGAGAAATCATCAAAGTTTGATAGATCCAATATTCAATGCTATTATTGTAAGAATACGGCCATTTTGCATATGAATGTAGAAAGAAACAAGCAAAATTTGAGAAAACTGTAGCAAAATATTCAGATTTATCTTATAATAATTCAGGTAGTTTATTTCTAACATGCAATGTGGCACAAGAAATCTCTAAGGATGTATTGTTTTTAAATAGTGGATGTAGTAACCACACGATTGGTAATAGAGAACTATTTTCTAATTTGAAGGATTATGTGAAATCTGAAAAAAACATAGGAAATGATATTGTAGTATCTGTAATGGGGAAAGGTGTAATGAATGTGTTGACTAAAAACAGAGAAAAAATGTTTATTCCTGTTGTTTATTATGTGCCTAGATTAAAACACAATCTAATGAGTGTTGGTCAATTAATCAAAAAATCATACAGAGTTCTCTTTAATAATGATCTTTGCACAATCTTGGATAGACATCCTAGTGATAGGTTGATTGCCAAGGTCCAAATAACCAAGAACCGGATGTTTCCCCTTCATATAAATGGAATAGAGGAGGTTAATTTCAAGGCAAAAATTTTAAACCAGACATGGCTCTGGCATTTTAGGTATGGATACCTTAATTTTGATGGCTTGAGTTTATTGTAGAGGAAGAATATGGTAAACAGTTTGCCACCTATAATGCACCCTACTATTTCTTGTGAAAGTTGTATAATGTTAAAACAACACAGAGAAAGCTTTCCTATAGGAAGTTCAAAGAGAGAAAGAGTGCCTTTGGAGCTAATCCACACTGATATATGTCGACCAATGCAAACGTCATCTTTAGGAGGAAGTCTATATTTTTTGACATTTATTGATAATTTAAGCACGAAAACTTGGATATATTTTTTGAAGGAGAAGTCTGATTCTTTCAATAAATTTAAGGAGTTCAAATCAATGGTAGAAAAACAAAGTGGACTCTTCATCAAGGTACTCAGATCTGATAGAGGTGGTGAATATAGTTCTAATGATTTTTTGGATTTTGCAGAGATCAGGGGAGCAAGAAACAATTCACAAAAGGTACACACCACAGAAGAATAGTGTAGCAGAGATGAAAAACAGAACCATAGTAGGGATGGAAACGAGTATGCTAAAAGCAAAAAATTTATATATGGTTCAATATAGGATTAGGAGCAACCTTTTGTGGGAAGGATGTGTGATGCAATGATGGAGGCTTCCAAGAGACTAAGAGGTAGATGGGTAGGGTGTGTAGGAAGGGTGGTGGTAGTAAGGAGGGGTAGGGGAGGATGTTGGAGTAGAGGTGGACATGCTACCTTCATAGAATTGAGGGATGGTACATGAGAGGATGCCATAACAAACATTAATGACAATGGTTTTAATAGAAACAACAATTAATCTAATTTATATTGCCCTAGTGACTTGAAAATGGAACAGGGGGAAGAAGGATACCTTGAGTAGATGCCAAAATTATGATTAGTACAATTATGGGAGTGGGAGAAATTAATATAAAATAAGACAGTAAACCTAGGGAAATGATTAGCACAATCCGTCAACCATGTTGATGTCATACAACCTTTTCTAGATGATGTTAAACTTAGACTAGAGATGATTTGTTATAAAGATTTAAAACATCTAGAGAAGGAGAGGTGTGGAATCTAGGCATACCTATCTATGGTGGCATCTAAGAGATTTAATAACTAGGATCTCAAATTAAGGGAGCTAGTTATTATGTCTTTAAGCTTACAATATGTGACTTAGGAGGATGGGACCACATGTTGTCTTGGAGATTAATTTATTATGAAAATTTAGCTCATAGATATATTGTGAAATCATAAACACTCTAACATAAATAACATATTTCAAATTTAAAACATTGCATAACATATAGAATACCTTTCATAAAATTTAGCTATCAAACCATTTTTAGAAAGAGAGGTTGACCAAATCAAAATAATTATCAAAATTATTTTAATAGCTAGCCCAAGTGGTCAAGCACAAGGGATTTCATTTATAGAAACAACTATTCCATTTAAAAGATTGCAACACATTCTAAATAGGTGTGGTTGATAAGCTATGTTTAGAAAGGAATAGCATTTGAAAAACAAAATGAGCAAGAGAGGAGGCTGTGGTAGGATTTCAGTGGTTGTAGGAGAGGTAGATGAAGACGGGTCTACTATGTGGTTAGTAGTGGGGTTTTTATTTTCCATCTTTTTTCTTCTGGTGTTGGTGGAGACACTGCCTACTAGAGTATCATTCTCTAGGTGGGCTTTTCCTCTTCTTTCTTGGTTGTGGTTATTGTGTTAATCATCCCTGTTGTCATAGTTATTCTCTTAAAAAAAACAGGTTCCTTTGGGAGTTTCTAGTTGTTGTTATTCCTTCTATGATTGTGGTTTTATTACCCCTATCACTTTCCTTTGATTCGATGTTGATCATCCTATCCTATTTTGGGTTGATGTTTTAGTTTGTTGTTTTTTTCCTTATCGATGCCCCTCCATCTTTGGTTGTGGTTTGTATTGTAATGCCCCACCAGGAACCCTAAAGTGAAACAACACAACTAGGCAACTAAAGGGTGATATATATATATATATATATATATATATATATATATTAAGATTAAGTGCATTTATTATAATAGTTGCATGTTTAATAACACAACGAAAGTCTAACACATGAATTCCTAAGGGTTACCAACGAAGATTAATTTGTAGATTATATTAACACCATGGTTAATCCAATTGTCCATTTAACTAGATAAATTAAATGCTTAAGATTAAATCTACACATACATCTAAATTCTATAATGAAAGAATCTACGTATTCCAATGCATTTATTTATCCATACTTCATTTAAACATAAGATCAAAGAAACTGAATTAACATACATTCCACTGACATAATATTACAATATCCATAATTTCATGGCTCCCAAATATATCATGGAATCCAAAAGTTAAAATATCAAGGTTACATAATTTTTTGATACAATGACCACAGGGTCTCAACTGAACAATGATCACGAACAAGAGCTGGTACATGAACCACGAACCAAGAAACACTAGCGAAGCCTTTCCTCGCCTAAAGATACAATCCAGAACATCTGATGGGAAGTGGCACTACCACCCGGCCATGTGATCCCGAAATGGAACCACCCCACCGTGCTAGGAGATAGTAGAAAACCCTCAAGCAAGCAAAATAAGACAAGTAGGAAAGAACTACATGACTCCGCAAACATCCATGTGACTCAACTCACAAATACTAGTGACTCTAACGAGAGAGTGTCATCGCATAGCTTAAGATGGATACCATGGTACAACCTCTATAGGTCCCAGCTCACTGTCTTGGTAACCTCTCTCGAACCTCCGGTTCCAACTAAGTCTCATGCGGACCCTACCAATCCTTTCGTGAGGAAGAGGTGGTAATTTTGTCATTCCAGGCCTTCTCGCAGCATTATGAGCCCTGTACTAGAACTCACCTATGCACAAGGTACATTATCTTAATTAATATTTATTCTACCCACCCCTTAATCAATTATTAGGTTATCACTTTGTAACTGACTTTTGAGGGGTTATCTTGCCATCCACTATGAGCGTGACCCCTGCTCAAAAGCCACACTCTCTCAAAGGAAACTCACAAGAAAGGTATCTCTATGAGAACTATATGGTGAAACAGATAAGCATAAGTAATCCTGATAAACCACAGGTGAAGGATACACAATCAGTAACCCAATATTGACCATTTAGACAAAACACACAATGGATTGCATCAACGGGGTTATACAACAACACCTGACTAAGGAGATATAATAACATATGACATGATGACAACTCAACCAGAATTGCAACGAAATTAAGCTTGACTGCAAATACCATTTACACAAGATCCTAATATAGGCAATCTTTTCTTTAAACATGCAAAAGCATAAATAACTTGCAATTAAAGATTTTTCAAGAAAATAAGAAAATACAACTATATTAACACAAGGAAACGAATGTTGTCATTTGTCCAATGAAGTTAAATAAAATCACAAAAAAATTAACCCCCTAATTATATGTTCATTATTAATTTACAAATAAACCCGATTAGATTATATCAATAATCTAAATTAAATTAAAAATTAAAAATTATATATAATAATATAATATAATTACATAAATATATAATAAAAAGAAAATTTAATTTTGAAATATCCTTTATTTCTAAAATAACATAATTAAAACCACAGAAAATACTATATATATATATATATTATTATTACTATTATTTTTTTAATTTTTTTTTTATTTTTAAATTTAATTTTCTTTTTTTTTTTTTTTTTTTTTATTTTTTTTAATATATATATATTTTTTATTTTTAACATAAAATAACCTAAAAACCATTAAATTATATTTTCAACCAAAATTTATTTCCAATAAACTTTATTAAAAGGGAAACTAATTAATACATAATTTCTCCTAAATAATATAATAAAACAATTTCCCTTAACTTTTAATAACACAATAAATTTAATTAATGATTAAATTTATTTCAAAAACAATTAAATAATTCCACAGAGATACACAAATATTAAAAAGGACTGCCATAGCCAACTATCGAACAAAAATCAAACAAGAGGGAATGATTTATGTGGTAAATCCCATTCCTTCCAAATCTTGCAATTTCCATGCACAATAAAAATCTTCACAAAATTTGCCATAATAACTTTTCCAAATCTTCTCAAAATTTTAATCTAAAAAGCACATAAAATAACTTCTTTCCATAAACCAAAAATTAACTTCAGGAATGGACTTTAGCCAAGAACAAGAAATAATCAGATAGGATTTTAGATGTGACAAACATCTTAACACACACATCTGTCAAAAAGAATAAAGAAATAAAATATTTTCTTTAAAGCAAACAATCAAACGAAGCCAACCAACCTGGTATAGCTTTCCTGGAAGAAATTTGTAGAAGAGAACCAATCCTTCAACTAGCTTCCCAAATAAATTTCTCTTCACCTAAATCCTTGACCTGTTTCCTGTGTCCTCCAAAATAAAAGACCTATTCCCCCTTTTAAACTAAAACTCTAGGTTACATATATTTTTCCCAAAAACCTAAATTTTGTAATAAAAGAAATTTTATTTTCTTTTCTAATCTTCTAACAAAGGATAAGTTAACATGCAATAATTAAAAATCATTTTTCTTTCTTTTCTTTTCTCATGCAAATTAATTAATTTTCTAAATAAAGAGATTAAAGCAATACTTTAATTCTAATTAATTCTTTTATTCATTTATTTATTTATAATTTTATTCTTTTATTTATTTAAAATTCTAGGAAACAATAAATGAAATTAATCTAATTTATTTTTTGCTAAAATTTAAATAAAATATATTTCTAATATCATGCAGCTTGCAACTTAATTTAATAACTTCTTTAAATTAACTAAATTTATAATCTCAATGCATAAAATACATAATTAAAAATACCAACTATGAGATAACTCCATAAATTTAATTAATTAATTTAAAACCACTAAACACACAAACTGAGTAAACCTCAAGCAAATACTCATAAAAAAATCAAATGACAAAATACGAAGGCTAAACAAACTGACAGGACGACCAACTTACAACACTCACAAGAGTGTAACTGAGTAAACTAAGGTCAACTACTATCTCCTCCACTTTCATCGAAAAATATAAGGCACACTCAGACCTGTGAAGCCAAGTGGAGATGATACCCCATACCTACCCGGTACTTGTACCCGCAATATCCTGCATCACCCAACCACACATGCATATATATAATATAGAAAACATGGCATGCACACCGATGAAGGAGAATCATGACGTATGTCTCACCGAAATGAGTGAAGGAAAATCGTCCCCTTGCATCCAATACACTCGCAAACACACAACATATAATTCCACATTGCATAGATAAAGTAAAGTGTTAGTACATAGCAATAATCCATAAAATGCCATAAATCACAAGTATTGAAATACTGTAAATAAATTATGCATCTCATATCCAGATAAATCATGAAATAATATCATATAAGTCTGATTAACACATCATGGTAATGTATCCACTGAAAGTAAACAATAATAAAATGAGTCTAATAAGTTCAAATGAGGAAGGTACTGCATGTATTTTGGGCTTTATTCATTTGGAGGATTTGGAATGAGTTTGTTGGTGGGGTTTTGTGAGATGAGCGATCTCAACTTGTAGTCCCTCCCTATTCTTTATTTCGGAGCTATCTCATAGTTTTGTTTTCATCTACTCTCTGGCATTTTGTAAGGTTCTCTTGTTTGGACTAGATTTTTCTGGCATTGCTTCGTTGGCCTTAGATATATTATTTTTTACCTTGGGTACTCTACAATGGTGTTCCTCTCTATTGTTGTGGTTTCTCTCTTCCCCTGTGTGCCTCCAAGAAAGTATCTAGTGTGGCTTCTTCTATTTTCTCTCTAGTATGCATCAACTCTAGTGTTTCCTATTGTAGTGGTTCCTCTACCTCTCAAATCAATTGCCTCTTCTTCCCCTCATCACTATTGATTCTCCTTCATATTGGACACCACCTATATTAAATCTGGGCTAGTTGTGGTGGATATGTGTGCTGGTTTTATTGTTTGGGCTAAGAGGTTTGTTTTTTCAACCTTCCCTTATTGGTAGCTATGGTTTCAACCCTTTATCTATCCATTGTCAATGAGAGTTTTTGTATTTCTATGAATATGCATTCTTCTATGAAACACAACTTTCTTTTTAGAGTTGGATCTTCACTAGTTGTTGTGGGTTGGCTTTTGTTGCATTTTGTAGGCTACTTACCCTTTAGGGAATTAGTTAGAGAGGTATCTACTTCCTTTGTCGCTACTTCTATTATGGCCACTAGCTTCCTTATGAGAGTGTTGTTTTCTTCTTATTTTTAAGTGGTACTACTAATGATAGGCCTATTAAGGTTGGCTGTGATGTTTGTTTGTAGGGATTTGTACTAGTATAATATTTAGAGATGCCTTTAAAAACCCTTTTAACTTTTTTATTCTAGACCATCCTTTGGTCATAGATTTAGAAGTTGATGACACCATCATTATTTTTGGAGATTTCAAAACCCTTGTGCCTACCTATTGGTTGCTCCAATCAAAATCCTCTCCTTGAAAAAAGGTTTACCCTTTTTTATTTTATTTTGGGGGTCTTATTTATCATGAGCTCCTTTGGCTTGTCTACCTAGTTGGATATTATTTAAGGTTTCAAGCCATCTCATTTCTTTGATCAAACCCTTGGAAGTAGGGTTTCAGGACAAATTTTTGAAAAATATCCACAAAATTCTCAAATCTTAATGAAATATTATTAAACTAGTTTCTATAGAAAGGTGGTTCAACTAGATTTTAGATGACACTAGTCTCACATCCTGATTCAATCGTAAAAGAGAGTTATGAATGTTATAGCAGCAAAAAACCATAAAACAATCTGGAAACAAGGCTTTAATTTTGTATTATTATTCTTGTCTTCAACCAAAAACTCATTAACAACCATTCCTTAACCCTAAAGAGGCTATTTAAACTTTTTTACAACCATTTCCAACTATCCCTAACTTATTTTTGAATAGGTGATTGTTGGTTACAAATAAATGCTCATTAATATGGCAATTTTGTGAAAGTTGCATAGCAACTTTTGCAAAAAGTCGACAACTTTGTTCAAACTCAAAAAAATGACTCAAACCCACCTATACTCACCCTAGACATATTAAAATAGACTTAAAAGGACTTATTACAGCAATTCCATCCACTTGGAGTACTTTGACCATGATTGACCATATTTGGCCCTTGTTGGTCTACATATAATGATTGGCTTGAAAGCCTTACAAATTGAAT
>NC_081405.1:576682251-576829751 GCF_030272615.1 Cryptomeria japonica
GTTGTATCAATAGTAGAATAATGTACTTGCATTTTAATAAATAAGATGTGTAAATTAAGAACGTGTTTGATGTGTGTACATAACAATATATTAGTTAATTGATAGTTTCATTTTCCTTTTTCTCTTCATATTTTGACATTCAATGAATGGTCATAGTTAATGATGTGTTCTTTTATCAATTAAGAGTAGCGAGTGTTTTCATTAAAGGGTTAGTTTGTAAGGAATGATTATTTTTATTAATCTCATCTAGATATTAGGACATTAGTGCCATCTTAAATATAAAGAAATATCATGATAAGATAATTTTCATTCTTCTATATCGGTAGTGAAATGAAAAATAGTACACTAAAGATGATAGGCATATAGGGAGAAATTTAATCATACTTGTGTAATCTTGTCAGTTTGCATGCATATGTATGAATGTATTGACTATCGAAATTCTCTCCCTCTTCTCTCTATCTAGTTATGAAGATTCATAGAAATGCTACTAAATCATGTATTTGAAATTAAAAAGAAATATTTAATTGTTTGTTAACGAATATTATGAGGCATATATTGAGGAATGTTTGTTTCATTTTGCATTGTAGACTAAAGTATTTTGTTTTATCTATTAGGACATCATGTCAAGTAAGTAAATGGAATACTTTTACATATACTCTATAGGTAGTCCATATGGTTTAGGTGTTTGATAGATCATGATGGGGGAAAAGTATTGATTAAGATAATCTTATCACTACATGTAGAATGAGCATAGAGAATAGGAAATTATTCATTTGTGGTTCCATTTTATGTTGAAAACTAGAAGTCTTAGCTTCACAGAACTTTTGCATAATTGTTAAGAACTATAAGAATTGTGTGATTGGTCAATGAAAATATAGAAATGATGCTACTTCCTTACCTTTTTTTGAATTGGGAATTCTAGTAAAATGGATAAATGATTATGTTGGGAAGGTGATAATTTTGATAGAGATAGGTAAAAGCACAAAATTGTGTCATGTTTCAGGACAACTTATCAGCACAATTTAATCTAATTAATTCTAAATAAAAATTAATTTTAGTCAAACATATAGTCTATAAAGATTCATTATGGCTATCTTATATATGAGCCACAACCTTTCCAATTGGAATTGTCTACTAAATGTATATTTATACCACTTTGGGTCTAACTACCATCATTTATTTATTTATTGAAAAAATCATTGTTTCAACAACTCATACTCTTTTAAATGAAATACCCTTTTATAGATCTATAAGTGAATTTTCTGAAATATATCTTTTAATATTTTAATAATCTTTTATATTTTAATAATTTTTTTTATTTAAAGTACCTCATCAACACTAAAATATAAGGTTGATTACCTTGTAAAGGAAAAATACTAAATTTTATTTAAATTTTTTGGAAAAAGTAAAAGCACTATAGAAAAGAGTCTATGTCAAGAGGATATAATTATTTTATATAGTTTAGATAAATAATTAAGTAAAAAGGTGATGTTAAATGGAAAGAGTTATATTTCAGTAAACACAACTTTTCAAATTTAGTGAAAAATATATATGCATAAAAAATAGTTAAATATATATTTTTGCACTAAAGTTCCAAGTTATCAATATACACACAAAAAAAAAGAACAAAAAAAGGTAAAATTTACTTAATAAATTGTGAGACCTTGTGTAACTTCAATTTCAGCATTTTATTGCTAACTAAATTATAGTGTTTACTTTATACGAAAGCATATTCAGATAAATTTTTAAATTTTTTAAAAATTTCAAAAATAATATACATAAAAAAAGATGCACATTGATGTAAAATTAGTGTTTTCATGTTTGGATAGAGTAAGTTATGATATTTTTGTATAATATGATATGTACAGTTTTAGATAAGGATTTCAGTCGAAGATCTTGTCTTGTATGAATGCATGTTGGAATAGTGGAGTTGAATAAGGGTGTTAGTATGTTTAACCGAGGCAATGAAAGATGATGCATTTTGTTGTAACTCTTTTAGCACATTGATTTCCATTAATTGAGGAACGTGAAAGGAAGATTTTTTTAATGTTAATTTATTTGATTTAGAGAAGGAAGGAAATATTTATGTTAAGATAGTTGATTTTGATGTTGATTTTTGTACTTTAGTAGATTGAATTTTGTGGATTGCATTCTCCTTAAGATTAGTCAAAATTCTGGGTTATATAATGTGATTATTATGGCTTATGTGTCCTTGTTCTCCCATTCTATCGTTGTGACTTCTAGGAGTAAGTTAGGGGGGAGGATGTAATACCCCTTCCCTAGTTAGACTGTATTTGACCTAGCTGACCGTGGTTGACTTTTCAATGTCTTACGTGGATGGTTTTAATACATTATGATGTGATATTTTTATCCAGGTACTATGCTTTGGAGTTTGTTTTAGTGGATGTGATGATCCATTAATGGTTATTAAGGAGTAGATATGGATTATGCACTATTTCTTTGAATGAGTAGATATTAATTCTTCTTATGCATTGTAATTTATAAATGATGAAATGTTAATTTTATTTATATGTTACTGACCATGGAATACAACATCTACCTTTTGTATGAGTTGCATTATGTATCCGTCTTCATGTTTGTGTGGATTTTTTTATGGAGTGTGAGGAGATGATTTTTTGTCACTCACTTCGGTGAGACACTGAAAGTCACAAATCTCCTTCACTAGTCTGGTTAGCAGGTTTATATATATATACAGATATATATATATATACATATATATATATATATACATATATATATATGTATATATATATATATATGTATATATATATATGTATATGTATCATTCGGTGATGTAGGAATAGCAAGTACAAGGTACTGACTCCACCTGGATCCACAAGTCTTAGCGTACCTAATTAACCCAATGGAAGTGGAGGAGATAGTCTTAAGGCCCTAAAATATCATCCCTAGCCTTGCTCAATTGTGACCATTGTCAATCATTTGTCAACCTTGTCGGTTTGCCAATTAGGCCACCTTTCCAATGTTGGTATGCAGGTCATGTATTTATTTTCTTTAGTTGAGTTTTGCATGTTATGCACTTTGTGACCTTGTTAAATTCTCCTAAGTGTTTCTTTATGTGAGATTAATTATTAATACATTAGTGTTATTAATAATTAATGTATAACGTTAATAATAATAATAAATTTAATTGAAAAACCAATTCTTATAGTTCTGCTCTGCTATTTGGCGAAATGCGAAATCATTTCTCAGCGAACTTGGCAAGGTTTTCGGCGGGGGGTTGCAAACAAGTCTTTGCCACATGCCCGAGGAGCATCTCTATCTTCAGTCCGCCATGTAAGGGATACCCTGCAACAAACGAAAGGCGGGATTCGGTTTACAGAGCAGGCGAGTTTGGGAAAAATGATGTAATTAGGGCAAAAAAAACCGAAGCCTTGTCACTTCCCTCCGACAGAAATTGGCAAGTCGTTCGATCGAAAAATGCCAAGAAGAAGATGAGCAAAAGTAGAAATATGTCTTTAAACTTCGATTGGCACAAACCCATAGCCACAAACCAATATCCGGCAACTGGGGCAAACCTGGTGCCACTCGGGAAAGTTAGAAATTTTGAGCCAAAACCCAGAATAAGGCCGAGGCAAATATGTAATATCCCGACAAATTTGATGGAACCCTAATTCAATTTATATAGTGAATGTGGGGTTTTTGCAAAATGGGCAGGAATTGGAGAAGATTCAGGAAAAATTATCGATTGGTGGATGGCCCTATATCCTGGACAGGTAAGTATCTCTATCCTGGAAAATAATTTTCTTGCAATTTTGTGTGATAATCAAAATACAAAAAATGACATTCTCCATGGTAAGGTAAAACTATATAAAGGCTATGGTTTTTTTAGATGTGAATGGAAACTAAATTTTGACCCACACTCACAAAATTTAAATAAATGCCCTAGATGGATTAATCTGGGTACTTTACTAGTTGAATATTTGGATTTTAAAATCTTAGAATATATAGGGGAACGGTTTGGTTCTTTTCTGGGCTGTGAAGGACTAGGAAAAGAGGTTTTTAACAAGAATATCAAAATCTTAGTTGAATCTGACATTAATTCCCTGGACTTAGAACCCACCATGCTAGTATCGAACAGGGGGGAGTGGAGCATTCATCCCACCTTCTATGATGGGGTTATAAATGAATCTGATATAAGGCTAAAATCATGCCCAGTTCTGATTAATAGTATCGAGCAAATGGGAAACCCTCTTCCAGATCAGTATAAAAAAATCACATCAAATGCATCCCCTATACATGATAGCAGCCCTCTAGTGGCTAACACTGAGGAAAATAGTAACAACAAATCCAGGAACATTAGTGATCTTGATAAAATAATAGATGAGGCAAACTCTATAAAAGAAGATGCCTTAGTGGAGATGACAAAAAGAATCTCCGATTGGGTGGATTCATTGAAATTTCCATCTGAAACAAAGTCAGTCGAAAATTTGAGACAAGATAATGAGGCAGATCAAGAAGAAATGTCTTCTAGAATGGTTGCAGTTCTAGAGGTATTTGATAATAATGTAGTTGAAAATATTTCCCTGGAAGAGGAAGCTGAGAAGAGGTTCCTAATTCAGGAACTCTTGGCTTCTATGGATGAGGAAGAAAATAATGAGAATAGGGTAGGAGATATCATACCTATTCTTGTCAATGACTACATAGTAGCTCAGTCCCAAATGGGAGAGGATGATGGAGAGGGAGTGATAGTTTCCCAGCAAACCTTAGGGATAAAAAACATATATGACAGGAAAAACTTTCCTGACTATGCTAGAGAAGCTAAAAGTAGAGCCAGAAAATCTTTGAGCGAATTAAGATTGCAGGATGGAAATGCAAAAGACCAAGGCAAATTAACAGCCTTCTTTGATGCTGGGAAGGGGAAGGGCCTTCCCACGGCCCCATGAAAATCTCTTCATGGAATGTTAGGGGCATGAATGCCCCTAACAAACAGCGTCTAATTAGACGCAACATTATAAAATGGAAACATGACATCGTTCTCATACAAGAAACTAAATTATCCCAGGTAGAAGCTGAGGCTTTTAAAAGGAAATTAGGTCTTCTTTGCTGCGAATTTGTGGAAGCCAGGGGAGCTTCTGCTGGTATTGGAATAATTTGGAATCTGTGAAGTATAATATTTCGTCCTATAGCAGGTAATAGAAATTGGCTAATGGGAAAGGTAATTAGCAAACATAGCAATCTCACATTCACCCTAATAAACATTTATGGCCCAATCCCGGATGCAGGAAAGCGCAGGGTTTGGTCAGAAATCTCGTTTATGATGGGGCTAGATACCTCTTCCCCTGTTATTCTAGGAGAGGATTTCAATGCTATCCTGAATTTATCAGAAAAAAAGGGTGGTATTCGTAGGGAACCGCAGTCCTTAAAAGACTTTAGAGAGTGGGTTGCTCATAACAACCTGATAGATATAGAAACAAGTAATGGTGTGTATACCTGGTACAATAGAAGATCAGGCTTTACACAAATCGCTGAAAGATTAGATAGATTCCTTTTTAGAGGGAACTTGAGCGATCTAGCAGTTAACCTCTCAGCTTCGCTACTCCCATCTTCAGGATCTGACCATTACCCTGTTATACTCAATATTGAGGGAGAGGCTACTCCATGATGTTGCCCCTTTAAGTTTGAAAAAATGTTGTTGCAAAATCCAGATTTCTATGATCTCGTCTCCAGGTGGTGGTCTGAGGTAAGTTTCCAGGGATCAAAGATGTTTTGCCTTGTAAATAAACTAAAACATCTCAAGAGCAAGTTACTGAAATGGAATAGTGAAGTTTTCGGTAACATTTTTGAAACCAAAATATCATTAGAAAAAGAAATCGCAGATCTAAATGAAAAAGTGTTTAGACTAGGAATGGATCAGGATAGCTTCCTCAAAGAAAAGGAGCTTCTCAGGAAATATGAGGATACGTTAACAAAAGAAGAAGTATTTTGGAAACAGAAGTCTAGAGAGAATTGCCTTCAAAATGGGGATAGGAACACTAAGTTCTTCCACAACAGTACAAAAATTAGGAGGAACACTAATAGTATTCACAAGATCATGAGTAATAATGGTATACTACTAGAAGATCAAAAGGACATAACTACAGAAGCGGTAAACCATTTTAAAACCCTGTTCAGTTCGGAATCTTCCCTTAAAGATGCCAATTTAACTTTGCTTAGGAATATTGCTAAGATCATAACTGAAAACCAAAACAAAGCGCTTAACAACAAATTTATAGAATCAGAAGTAAAATTAGCATTGGGGCAGCTTAACCCTGATAAAGCTCCCGGCTCGGATGGTTTTCCTGCTTGCTTTTTTCAAAAATGCTGGCACATTATTGGTAAGGAGGTAGTGGAAGCATTGGAAGCTGTTAGAAACTCTGGGAGTATTTTAAGGGAGATCAACAACACTTTCATTACCTTGATTCCAAAGAAGGAGGAATCAAGTAATTTTGAAGACTTTCGACCTATCTCCTTATGTAACACTATTTACAAACTTTTTACTAAAATTTTAGCGAATAGACTGAAAGGCATCCTTCCGTGCATAATTTCTGAGGAACAGACCGGTTTCGTACCAGGTAGATCTATCTTTGATGGCATTATTATTGCTTAAGAAGTCATGCACTCGTTACAACAGAATCGATCAGCTGTTATGATGATCAAACTAGACATTAAGAAGGCATATGATAAAGTCGATTGGATATTTCTGAGTAAATGTTTAGAATCCTTTGGTTTTTCTAAACAATGGATCAATTTAATCTTCGAATGCATCTCATCTCCCAAGGTATCGTTACTTATAAATGGCTCCCCAGCTGGCTTCTTCCAGATATCTAGAGGGATTAGACAAGGAGATCCTTTATCCCCTTTCTTATTTATCATAATGGCAGAGGGCCTTGGGAGAATCATTTCAAGTGCTCGGATGAATCAGATTATCAAAGGCATTAAAATTACTAATGGAATGGAGGCCATAACCCACCAGCAGTTTGCTGACGACACAATGCTGATGGGATGTGCGAACAGGTCTGAAGCCATGGCTTTCAAAAGGATTCTTGACATTTATGCATTAGCTTTTGGTCAGGAAGTGAACAAGAATAAATCGGAAATCTTCTTCTTTAACACTTCGCAAAACATAGAGATAGATATTTGTAATATATTAGGGTTTGATAAAGGGAAACTTCCTTGTAAATATCTTGGGATTCCGATGGATAAGGGAAACAATATAAATTCATTATGGAAAGGAATCCTTGAAAAGATGGATCTCAGGTTGGATTCTTGGAAGAACAAATGCCTATCTTCGGCTAGGAGGATTACATTACTAAAAGCTGTTATGGCGGCTACCCCGATATACCAAATGTCCTACCAGCAATTACCTAAAGGTGCTCGTCTAGAAATGGTAAAAAAGATGAGGAAGTTCTTTTGGAATATGAATTCAGACAAAAAGAAATTTGCGTTAATCTCTTGGGATAAAATTAGCCAGCCTATCAATATAGGGGGAGCTGGCATCAAAGATTTGGGGGTTCAAAACATGGCTCTGGGGGCGAAGTTAGTCTGGAAAATGTACTCGAAACCGGATCTTAAATGGGTAAGGATCCTCAAAGCTAAATATCTCACTAATTCCAACCCTGATAGTATACTAAGGACGGAAATACTGCCAAAGGGATCCAAAGTTTGGAATTTTATGCTAGAATGTAGAGAGGTGATTAGAGATTATCTAACTTGGGATATTGTGGAAGGATCAGAGGCATTGTTCTGGGAAGACTCGTGGGGGGGTTATTCAGCCCTAGACAAAATAGGAATAAGTGAAGAAGGTATAGAACATTGCAAATCAATCAAGGGCAGGTTTGTTAAGGATTATATCAAGCTTATATCCAATGACCCCGCTTTGGGTTGGGAGTGGAAACCCCTTGATGAGATGAACTTGACAAATGCAGACAAGGAAATCCTCTGGAATAATTTGAGGCATAGGCATTTTTCATTACATAGTGGGAAAGACAGGATAATTTAGGCGGGTAGTTCATCGGGCATTTATAAAGCCAAAGAAGGTTACTCACTTTTGAAACTCAGAAGAGCTGCAACGAATCCTAATATTCCGATTAGCCTATGCTGGAATAACGTGGGTCTACCCAAAGCTGGTATCTTCTCATGGGCAGCTTCCCAAAAAAGGATTCTTACTTCAGATTGGTTCTCAAAATTAGGATTCATGGGACCATCGAGATGCCCTCTTTGCGAATTTGAGGAAGAAAATGTGGATCACCTACTCCTTAATTGTAGTTTCAGTCAAAGATGTTGGGATTGGCTTTGCTCAAGCCTTGGCTGGCCGACTCCGAGACCTAGGGACATTTCAAAATGGCTGATTAGTTGGCAACCTCCCCACACAAAGGATATATACCACTTAGTGTGGCAAATTGCACCGGCAATTCTCATACGGGAAATTTGGAAGGAGAGAAATAGGTGGATCTTTAAAGAATCAAAATTGAGGGTGGAATCACTTCTAAATAAGATCAAGGCAACAATTGTGGAAAAATTCAATAATAGACTAAGACATGCACAGGAAAAGTCTATTAATTTAACCAGATGGGATGAGGTTCTTCAATCTAAGTGGAGGGGTTTGATAATCTCCCCGTTTATTGGGAGTGGAGGTAAGCAGGTTGAGATAGATAGGAAGCTAACAAAATGGGCTCCCCCCCAAAAGGGCTAGGCTAAGGTAAACTTTGATGGTGCCTCTCGTGGGAATCCTGGTTTAGCAGGTATAGGGTGTGCTATTCATCAAGATAACGGTGTACTGATAGCTAGCATTAATAAGCCTATTGGCTTGGCTTTGAATAACATGGCTGAGTTTTCAGCATTGCGGGAGGGATTGATTATAGCTAAATCACTCAAGATTAAATATCTAGAAATAGAGGGGGATTCGTCGTTAACTATAAATGCAGTCAGGACTAGGGAAGTGTCAAACTGGAAATTGAAAGCAGAATTAAAAAGTATTCTGGATTTGATCAAATACTTTGAGGAAACTTTGGTTAAACATATTTATAGGGAAGGCAATTCTATAGCAGACAAGTTAGCCAATTTAGGGGCAGATGGTAATTTGCATGTTTTTAGGAAGGATAGCCCCATGGATTAATTTTAGGTGATGACCGTGTCACCCCTTCATATCACTCCTCTCCTAGTCCTCTCCTAGTTCCACATTTATAAGCTCTAGGAAGGGTGGCCACAGCCTCCTTATATCAGTATTTTGGTATACTAAGATTCAGATATATATATATATATATATATATATATATATATATATATATATATATATATATATATATATATATATATATATATATATATATATGTACTCACATATATATATATGTATATTTTTATAGTCAATCCCATATTCATCAGATTGATTCATGGTATATGATGTATTCACATATATATAAATATATACATATATATATATTCAGATATATAGATATGTGTATATATATACAATCATATATATATACATATATTCATATTCTCATATATATATGTATATGTGTGTGTATGTGTGGGTGTAAATATAAACTTACACAATTACACACACACATATATACATATATATATACAGAATCTATATATATATGAGTATGTATATATATAAATATATATATATTTATATAGATCCATATCTGAACCTTCATATATGATTGCATACTTTCTCCTGACCGATTCCTTGACTACCAAGTCTGTGAGTGGGTGCCAGGGGTGTTTCAGTCGTGTAGAGGGGTGATTGGTAGAAGTCTCGTTTCTCTGTTCTCGCTCTTGCAGGTTATCCCTCCAATGCATGTAATATGAGTTAAGATGGTCCTGGGCTGCGAAGGTATAGACTTAAATAAGGATTAAATCATATCTTTTAATGGCAATCTGGGTCTGCCAGGCTATGTGTCTTCGAGCTATGGTTACTGGCTTTTTTTGATATTCGGTCTTCAAGATTCTACATATCGGTTAGAGTTGGTAATATTTCTAACATAGGATACAAGCCTTGTTTTAAAACTGGGACAGATATTTCTGGTTTCTGTCTCGATGTTTGCATGACAGTAGAGGATTTTACAGAATAGCTTAGCATTCGATTTATCTCGATTTTGAGATACCCTGTCTATATCGTGTAGGGTTCATTCGGGTTCTTTCAAACGATTGAGGAATGGGTGGCAGGTTTTTTGTTGAGGTTTTGTGGAGGGTAGTAGAGGTTAACCCAGACTTAGTCATGGATTCAGATAATTAGTTGGTTCTATTGATGAAAGCATCTGGATAGTCCTTCTGCCCTTTTGTTGTTTCACTCCTTTCTCCAGGCATATTTATTTCTCTGTGCATCTGTATATTCTTATGATCCTGGCAAGCTCAATGATAGATTTTTTCGCATATTGGCATATAAATACACATACATATGCATATGAAAATATTTATGTTTGGGAGAATCTGATCTCTGCAGAGTTAAAAGTAATTAAGAATCTGATAGAAATTGATCCTTTCCATTAGTAGGCAGAATTGTAGCCTGGATAATCTCTTAAATTGAAACCCAAAAGGTTAAGATGGTTTCAAGCTAAGGGATATCCAGGCTATAATCCTCTTACATAAATAGAAATATGTAATTATTCATTGTATGATTGCAGCAAATTATTATGTTTACTATGCTTCTAACAGTCTGGCAAAGTAAGTTGCAATAAGGTTTTGCAGATTCGGGAAACAAGACAGAAGTTAAAGCTCGAAGCATTAGTGGATTAGCCAAAGTTGGGAAGATGGATTCAACCGGAAAGTGCTGAAAGATTTTATGTACAGAAAGAATCTAAAATGTCTTAATATGTCAGCCTCCATCCTCTGATGAGGATTTGTAAAAATGTACAGTTGGTTATAATATCTGATCCCAGAAGGGATCTAGGCTAGACCGGAGGTTTTCTTATCTCCATTCTTTCCTACCAGTGCCCACACTGAATGGAGATGTAATATTTTTTATAAAAAAATAATAAAATTTTGGCTTCGGCCTTTTATCGATAAAAAAAAATAAAAATAATTAATGTATAATGTCATGCATTAATTAAATAAGGGATAAATTATAATAGGACCCTTATATTATAAAAATAAATAAACCAATCTCATGAAGGAATCTAATTAGATTATTTAATACATATCTTATAGTGGGTTTTATATTATGTCATGTGTTTCTCTAAAAAAATATTGACTTTTAAAAAATATATATCTCGTTGACCTTTTTGGTGTGTGAGGAAATTTAAATTTAAATTAAAACTAAAATGTATTAAATTTGGAGGAAAGTATTTCTGTTTTTTATTTTTAGGAAAAGTAATATTTTCCAAAGAAAAGATTTTTGCCCTAAAAGGATATTTTGGGTAAAAATCATTGATATTGGAAAAATTTTCCAAAATATGGAGTTCTATCTTTTTGGGAAATTCCATCTCTGCTGTTGATTTGGGGTTTTTCTATTATTTTGAAAATTGGTTCTATGTTGTTGAAGAAGTTCTTGCATTTGGAAGGATTGGGTGATCTTCTTCGGTCTCCTTCCAACAAAGCATTTCAAGGTTGGGTTTTTAAACCTTTGTCTTGTTCATTCTTGATTTCCTGAGCATGTGTGATTGTTATAGTTTCTTTTTATGTCATTTCCCTTTTTGGTTGAAATAAATAAATGGGTTAAGAAATTTTCTCTTAAACTGGGTTAACAGGATTTCTAGATTTTTCAAATTTGGAAGCAAAGAAATTGGCTGTGATATATGGATGAAATGAAAATCTCTTTAAATTTTTTTTATGTGAATCATTGTTTTTAGATTATGGGATGTATATTATTGAATTATTCACATTCAAGTTAGTTACCAAAAATTATTTACCCTGTGACAGGGTAGTGATTTTTTATCCTGCTATTTTTATCTGGCAGAAGGATTTTAGTTGTTGTTTACATTTTATTATATAAATTATGATAAGAAATGGTTAGTTTGTTGTGTATATACAACTATGTTTTGTTTGAAGTTATTTTAAAAAAAAAAATTAGAATGCTCAGATAGAAATTAATTTTTCTATTTACTTTTGCTAGGAAAGGGCATTTTAAATTCTTGTTGTTTTTTATTTTATTTTTTTCTATAAATTGGGGCATTTGCTATTTTTTCTGCCCTGTCGTTTGTGGGTTTCAAGGTACCACCATAGCGTGGGTTCCCATATGGGAAACCATGGTTGTGGGTCCCAAGGCATCGCTATAGTGTGGGTGCCCAATAGGAACCCACGGTTGTGGGTGTCGTGGGTACTCCACAGTGTTAGTTAATTCTATTTTTCTTTGAAATCAGGTTTGAGAGGAGTTATTAATTTTTTATTAATTGGAAATTTTATTGCAAATGTCCAAGGGGTTGATCTTAGTTGGTTAAAGCATTGAGTTCTCAATGTGGAGACCCAAGTTGAACTCCCATGAGGAACACCTTTGTGTAGAATTCTAAGTTGCGACTCTTGATCTTCCATTGGTTGTATTTTTCACATTGTTTAAAGTGGATTTCTAAGTTGCGACCCTTGGTCTTCCAATTGTTGTTTCTAGTTTGGTGCTCGAAAGGAGCTAGTATTTGTAATAAGTTTTCTCAAAAGGAGTTGGTATTTGTAATAAGTTTGTAACGTGGATGTTCAAATGAGAAAAAAATGAGCTTTGTGATTCTATGATACTTAATACAAAATATATATTATTAAAAATATTAAACTCGTTTTAGTCACTTTTGGGTTTGGGAACCTAAGGGCTAATTTTATTTAAATGGGAAAAATTTTATCCGGTTACCCTGTTGTAAATTTCCATATCAAGGGGGAATTAATTAATTGAAAGAGTGACAATGGGATAATAATAGTTATTAATTCTATTCTTGAATTGTCTTTATTATTACTTAATATGGGTATATGTTTAGTGTGCAAGTGAAAACCTTTTTGGATATTTACTCTGTTGGAGGATTTTTCATGTTTAATTTGAAAGGAGTAATTCTTGTGTTTATGTTGGTTTGTTGTTGAATGCAAGATGATTGTGCAAGTTAATTTGGTTAAGTTTTGATTTGGATATACTTGCTTTATCCCTGTTGTGTTCTTGTCTTGGGAATAGACCATTTTGTCCATTTCACACCTCCAATTGGTTACAACTTGGTAGAGGGTTTGTTTAACCAAGTATGTTTCTTCAGTTTTGCTTGAACTCCCTGTGTTTTGTTGGCATTTTTTATTTTCCTTGGAGTTTGTTCGAAGTTGTGTAGTGTCATAAGGAAGAGTGGCTTCTGTGTGGGGGTTCAGGGCTGAAAGTGGCTTCCAGGATAACATGTTAGAAGTTGGATAATTATTTATAACCTAGTAATATATTAAGGGTCATGAAAGTTAAAACATTAATCAATATTAATTGTGCCCCACTCATGGTTAAGTGCTTGTACAAACTCAGGATGTAGTGGGACAGCCTGGAATGGCAAAACCAACCACCTTGTCCTCATGAAAGGTTTGCTGGGTTTGCATGAGTCATAGATGGGGGCCAAGGATTTAGGAGAGGCTACTAGGATAACCCAGGATGGGGGTCAAGGCCTATGGAGGCCTGCCAGGACTACCTATACCAACTATGCAATGAAACTCTTCCCTTATGTTCACTAGTTTGTAGTCTTATGTAGGTTTTACTTGGACCATTCTTGTGGGAGTCATATATGTATGTTTATGCCTTCATGAGTACCCATTGTATATATTAGACCATATGATGCTTTATTTTGGTTTGTTTGAGGGCCCTATTACTATCTCCTAGCATGGAGGGGTAGTCCCTTTTTGGGCGACATTGTTGGATGGTAGTGTCACTTTCCATTGTGTATTTTGTTCATTCCTTCTTGCAAGGGATTATCTTCATAGGCACTCTAGTTTCTCCCTTGGATTTATTTTGTTCCATATACCAGTTAGATCCTCTTTGTTCTTTTTGCATCATATTTGTATCTTTTGGACCTTATGTGGTTGGATGTATCATTTGTTGATGTATGCCTTCATGGAAAGTTGTAATTTGATGTAATCATTATGAATTTCTATGTGACTTTGTGACCTCAATGACATGTTATTACGATGTGACTTAGATGGTAGATCTTGTATATATATGAGTGGAGTTATTGATTAAATGCAATGATATTGGCTATGATGTTTATAGCTTTAGAAATGTAATGTAACTAAACACAGTTGTATGAATTCAATCATGCTTATTGTAATCTCTTAATGAAACCTATTGCTATACTCATGTCATAATCATTCTACCATGAGTTCGTTTAATCAACCTTTTTGTTAATTAGTTTAATTAGGTAATCTTCCTTGGAAACCCCTTAGAATTTTACGGTTAAGTCTTTCTCTTGTGAAAATTTTAATGCAATGTTATCTTAATATGCCTTTTCATTCTGTATTATTTTAAAAAAGAAATTACACTCTTTTTGAGTGTTTGTAGTTGAATCCTTTAGGGTTTCTTGGTGGGGAATTACAGTAAACACTTCCAATGTTTGACTAAAATTAATTTTTAGGTATAATTACTTAAATTCACCTGTGCTAATAAGTTGGATTGAAACGTGGCACAGTTTTGTGCTTTTACCCTATGGCATGTATAGATCCACTGTAATAACCCACTTAACTTTACCCGAAAACTCAACTGATTTATTTTTTTAATATATAAAAATATTGATTTCTTATTCTTTCTTATTCTTTTTTTTTTCAATCACATACTTAGGTACATCTATCAAAACGAGATAGGCATCCATCCAACCAGGATGGGAATCTAACCATACGGGTTGGGCATATATCCATATGGGACTAGGCATCTAACCATACGAGTTATGCAACTAACCATACGGGTTAGGCATTTGTCCATACAGGACAAGAGGTTTCATCTATCCAATCTAGGATAGGCATCTACCCAAATGGGTTAGGCATCTATTCATAAGAATAGGATATGCTCTAGCTAGAGACTTTAGACTCATTGGGACCATCCGGGTCCTCAGCCACTCTCTAAAGACTACACTCCCCTACTAGGAGTGCATCGAGGTCACTATCCTTAGGAGTATAAAAGTAATTACATAAAAAAGCTTGAGTTCTACCTTGGAACTTGGCCTAAAGCATCAGGAAGTCAAGCGAATCCATACGAGATTCCTTCTGAGTATGCATTGAATTAATTTTAACCTTTCAATTAATATTTTCACCATTTGATTAAAAGACCAAGGAGCTTCAAGAAAAACACTACTCACAAAATCCTAATCCCCGTCACTGAATGCCTGAGTACAAGGGACAACTTTGTCCCTAGACTGCCTGCATACCCATTTCAGCATGGGATCAAGGCATAAAGTATGTAGTTCTAGTTTCTAACTATGCTTTAACGTAAACTGTTTGGTGGGTATGGAACCCTTTCTAGGGTCAATGTCCTAGATAGTTTCTCTGCAGTTGCTACCCATGATGGTAGCTTTAAGCAAAGACTCAAGGTGGCCTATTGTTTGTGGCCTAAAACAACTAGGTCTTAATACCTATCATAAATGTCACCTTTGATCCAATTATCAAATCGTCAAACAACCTTCCAAATTTAGCCAAGTTTTAAGAGCATCTCACTCAAACAACCCTAACGGGGTTTGCTAAAGTTTATCTAGTGGATGCCAATTCAATTAAATATTATCTTATTAATTTATCGATCCAAGGGGGATCACCCACCCCTTGGATTTTAACTTCCAAGTGTCCCTTATTACTCCCCGATGATTTATAGGGATGATGCCATAGACTTCGTTGATGCAACTTTATTAAGTGTTAGGTGTAGTAGTTCAACATGATAGCATTACCCGTAAGCGTGACCCAGAGGAACCATAGATACCGAACGCTGCTAAGGTTTATTTTTTCCAACTCCTCTTGTTCAGTTGTCTAACTTGAAATTAATTTTGAATTCATGAATATCAAGAGAAGCAATAATAATGGAAATGAACTATTTCATACTTGTACTTAGTAATTGAAAGGAGCATAAACAAATCAACTATTTGGAATAGCATTTTCTTGAAAAGAAATCATGATTAAAACTTTAAGGATAGATTAAATATGTATGAAGTACCAATTTCTTAATACTTTGTAAATGATAACTTATGAAAAGAACCTGAATTCACTTGTAATATAAATTGTTCTGGAACATCCATTACTCTTGAGTACAACTCTTAATATTTTAAAGGTATGAGATTGCTTAAGTAAAATGATTAAACAACGAAACTTTGGAAATGAATTTATCCCTTATTTGTTGAAGGAAGAAAAAGAACTATTTAATGATAAGCTTAATAATAACCACATCATCGTTAAATCAGCTAATTATTCCAATTAGAGAAACATAAAAATTAATTCTTTAAGCATTTTCTACAAATGATAATCCTTGCTTAAAATATAAGTCCTAATAATTGTTTGAAAAAATTTGAAATCATCAAATAATAATACTTTGGAAATGAAATTATTACTAACATGTTTGATGGAAAGCTTTTAATAATAACCTTCATATCCACAGTATTTTTATTACCAATGTTAAAAATAATTGAATCCAATATGAATAAATCCCAAATCAACCAATTTCTTATTAACCAATGTGAACAAGACTCCTAAATATTTCAAATAAATATACCTTAAATCAATCGTTATGAATAAGACTCCTTTCTAATTCCAACCAATTCATTTTCATTTAACCAATTTGAACATGACTTTTAGATGATCCCAACAATCTACTTTTTAATTAACCAATATGATTATGGTTTCTAAATAATCCCAATTAATAAATGAAATCTTCTTCTAGTGGTTCTTGAATTAATGCAATATTATAAGGAGATAACTATCCACTTGAATCCATTTATCCCTTGGACATTTTCTACAAATAATAACTTATTAATCACAAACTCTTAGAAGAGAGTTAAGATTTTCTCATAGGTTATCTCAATGTGGCTAGTGATACTCTAGACAATAGACCTATTGAGATGGTCCAATATGTTCTATCTATATGAATCACTATAGGTAAATGTTTTAGGGGTGCCTTTTGAAACCCTTTGTGTTGTTTTGTTCTAGTCAATTCCTTAGCTATCCTATTTATTGTTTGTCTAAAATAGCAAGGTTATTATTCTAATACAAGGTTTCTAGGTACCTTCCAAAACTAGTTATTATTTTAGAGCTTTGTGGTTTCCTTCCTTGTATAAGAATATCTCTGTACAATGCCTTTAGAAAAAAGGTTGTAGGAAGCCTTTCCAAATCTGCTATTTGTTTATTGTTTCCTTAACTGATTTGTTTCTTGTGTAATGGGTTTTGTTTGGAAGATGGTTAGGGATTCCTCCCTAAGCCCTTTAGTTATTAAAATGTCAAGTTTTAGGAGATTTCAAAACTCTTGTTCCTACCTATTGGTTGCTCCAATCAAAATCCTCTCCTTGAAAAAGGTTTACCCTTTTTTTTATTTTGGGGGTCTTATTTCTCATTAGCTCCTTTGGCTTCTCCACTTGGTTGGCTATTATGTAAGGGTTCAAGCCATCTCATTTCTTTGATCAATCCCTTGGAAGGAGGGTCTCATGTAGTACCCATCCTCAATTGAAATTTTAGACTCATATTTTACTATTGTTTACTTTCAGTGGATACATTACCATTATGTGTTATTCAAACTTATATGACATTATTTCATGCTTTATCTATATATGGGATGCATACTTTATTTACAGTAATTTAGTACTTATGTTTTTTGGTATTTTATGGATTATTGCTATGTACTGACAGTTTACTTTATCTATGCAATGTGTAATCATATGTTAAATGTCTGCGAGTGTATTGGATGGGAGGGGATTATTTTACTTCACTCACTCTGGTGAGATAGGGAATGCCATGATTCTCCTTCATTGGTGTGTGTGCTGTGTATTCTATATTTGTATATATGCATATGTGGTTCGATGATGCAAGTCATTACAGGTACAAGTACTGAGTACGTATGGGGTATCATCTCCACCTGCCTTCACAGGTCTCAACATGCCTTATTTGTCTGATGGGAATGGAGGAGATAGTGGTTGACCCTAATTGTATCTTAGTTACACTCTTGTGAGTATCATCAGTCGGTCATCCCTTTTGGTTTTGTTAGACCGTCGAGTCGGTTTGTTTGACTTTTTTAGAGTCCTTGTTTGGGTCTTCTTGATTTGTGTGCCCTAGTAGATTGGATTAATTAATTGAGTTTATGGTGTCACTTTATAGTTAGAATATTTAATTTATGAATTATAATGCTTTAGCGATTATGAATTTAATTAATTAAGTGAAGTGATTAAATATAGTTGCAAATTGCATTATATTAGAAATAACATTTTATTTAAATTTAGTAGAAAATAAATTAATTGCATTTATTGTTTTCTAGATTTTTTTAAAATTAAATTTCCTTCCATTATTAGTTTGCAAATTTAATGATTTTAGAAATATAATTTTATTTAAACGTTACTGGGAAAATAAATAAAATTAAATGCAATTGTTGTTCTCTAGATTTTAAAAATAAATTAGAAATAAATAAAATCAAGTAGATTTACTTTCCTTAATTAGTTTTTTGGAAAGTTAATTAAATGGGAATGAGAAAAGAAAAAAAGAAAAAAGGAAAGTAAAAATATTTGGGAAATTGTATTTTCATTTGTTTTTGTGGGAATTAGAAAATATAAAAAAATCCTTTTAGTTTTAAAAATGGAATATTATAGCTTGGGGGAGAAAAATATTTTCAACCTAAAAAAGGTTTAGGTTAAAGATATTTTTCAAAATTATTTTTTGGGAGTTCACAGGAAGGAGGCAACAGTTTGTAGGAAGAAATTTCAAAAATTTCTTGGATGCATGTTGGAGAAGTAAGGATCTGGAAAGAAGGATTGGCACGGGTATCTGATTTCAGGAGCTCTTCCTTAAGATCTTCTAGGAAAGCTTTCCAAGGTTGGATAGCTTCTGCTTGGTTATTTATTTTTAATATTAGCTCAAGTATTTCTCCTTTCTTTGTAGTTTCTGGGGTGTATTGTAAAAGAAAATTATTTCTGGTTGAGTCTTGATTTTGGTTATGTTTAAATGTTTTATTGTTTCCTTTTTGTATTATTTAGCTTGATATTATGAAATTATAGGGGGTTATGCTGGAAAAAGTTTTGCCAGATTACCCTCCTTTGTTCCAAATAGATTTTCTCTGTGTGTTATGCGATTTTGTGTTTCTTCCTGGTTGAGGAAAAAACCATTAGAATTTTGTGTTAAAAGAAAAATTGGGCTTATGGAGGAAATTTTTTTAAAAGAAATGGAGTTTTGCCCTCTCTATTTTGTCACATAGTTTGGGTGTTTTTATGAGTTTCTCTTCAAGTAGCTAATTTGTGTAATTTTAGTTTTACTCGTTTTTAAAAAAATACTTTTATGTTGTGTTTTATTAGACTCTATTGTCTTAGAGTCGAGATGTTGAGGTTTTAAAATATAGTTGTTGAAATTTTCCTTTAATTAAAAAAGAAAATATTGAATTTTTATTCTCTTTGTTAAATTAAAATTTAACTAAAGTTTTAAATAAAATAAAAAATAAAAAAAGGGAGGGGGTCGGTAGCTTGCTACCAATGGTAGCAAAGCTACCATACAGTAGCAGTACTACCAGTGATAACAGTGCTACCGTGCGATAGCAGCTACTACCATAAGGTAGCAGTGCTACCGTACAGTAGCACCTATTATCGTAAGGTAGCAGTACTACCTGCGGTAGTATCTGCTACCGTAAGAGGTAGGTTTAGTCTGACCTATTAGGGAGGATTTGGGAGGAGAATTCAGACCCAGGGCAGTCCAAGGGTTAGACTAGGGACCCAACCACTACGGTGGATGATTTGGGGGGCACTCTCATATAGGAACGAGAGGAGGAGGCCCCTCCCTACCATTTAGAGAATATCACATAGATATCTGCCTAGAGAGGAGCTTAAACTCCTTAGTCCAGGAACAATGATGCCATATAGGACTACGGCCCTTCGGGATGAAGGGCTTCTATGAGTATCTAATGCTCTATGGCTGAGAACCATACCCTCAATTTGGGAACTAACATACCCAAGGGGATACCACACATTTAAACCTTGAGCATTTTATTAATTGAGTATTATGAATTTTGTGAAAATAAATTCATGTTATAATATATATATATATATATATATATATATATATTGTTTAACATGAATATATGTATATGATATATATTCGATGATTATATATTCATATACATATATTATATTATTGTATATATATATAATTAATTGAGAATTTAGTTAATTTTAGAAAAAGATTATATTTAGATTCTTTATTTAATAATGGAAAGAGGTTAGGGGGTTAATTTTTATGTGTTTAAATTTAGCTTATTTGAACAAATGACAACTCTGCTATTCCTTTATCAATAAAGATGTATTTTTTATTTTTATGAAATATTCTCATTTGCAAAGAATTTAATGCTTTTTATTGTTTTAAAAAAATTTCTCGGTATAGGATCTTTAGAATAAATGGTATTTTTTGGTAAAAGCATATTTTATTATAAATCTGATTTTGAGTTGTTTTCATGTTGTAAAGATTATTTATACCCCTTGGTCAGGTGTTGTTGTGTAACCCTATTGATGTGAGTCATTATATGTTTTGTTCCAGATTGTCAATCCTAGGTTTATGATTTGTGTATCCTTCACCTATAGATCTGTCAGGATTTGATATGGCTATCAATTTTGCCATAGAGTTTTTGCAGAGAGACCAGTCATTTTAGTGTTCTATGAGAGACAGTGGCTTTGGAGCAGGGGCCACTACCAAAGTGGATGGCAGGAAAACCCCTTGAAAGTCAGTTAAGAATTGATAACCTAATAATTGATTAGGGGGTGGGTAGCTAAAATATTTAATTAAAATAATGTGCCTCACACATGGTCGAGTGCTTATATAGGCTCAGGATGTGGTGAGAAGGCCTGAAATGGAAAACCTACAACCTTATCTTCATGAAAGGATTGGTAGGGTCCGCATGATCATTAGATGGAGCTAGGGATTTGGGAGAGGTTACCAGGATAACCAAAGATTGGGGTCGGGACCTATGGAGGCCTACATAGGGGAACCACCTTAAGCCATACAATGACACTCTCTCCTTAGGGACACTAGTGTTTATGAGTTGAGTCACATGGGTTTTGTGGAGTCATGTTGTACTGTTGTACCTGTCTTGTTTTCTTGCTTGAGGGTCTACTACTATCTCCCAGCATGGTGGGGTGGTTCCACTTTGGGATCACATGGTCGGGTCGTAGTGCCACTTCCCATCAGATATCTATGTTCATACCTTCATGTGAGGATCGGCTTCGCTAGTGTTTCTTGGTTCGTGACTCTTGTATCAGCTCATGTTGGAGATTACTATATATTTGAGACCATGTGGTCATTGTGTCAGTAAACTATGTAGACCCTGGTATTGTAACCTATGTATTCATTTGTATTATTGGAAGCCATGTAATTATTGAATATTGTAATCTTAATTCAATGGAATGTATGTTATTTCAGTTATCTTTCTTCTAATATGTAAATGAATCATTGAAATAAATATATTGTAACACTTTAAATCTTTCAATTTTGAATTCAGTTTTGTAAGAATGGTTCTATTAATTGCAATTGAATTTCCTAATTAGATGGATAATTGGATTAACCTTTTGGAGTTGTTTAGTTTTGAAGTAATATTCTTTGGTAACCCTTTAGGATATCATGTGGTAGACTTTTGTTGTGTTAATAAACATGCAATGTTATAATTAATGTATTTAATATTTAAAAAAATAAAATTATTTCACCTTTTAGTTGCCTAGATGTGTTGTTTCCCTATAGGGTTCCTAGCGGGGCATTACATTTGGTATCAGAGCTCAAGTTTCAACACTGGGTACTCTAGGTTTGTAGTGAGCCCATTTAGCTTGACCTTTTTTCTTAGGTCTTAATGTTTGTGTTTCCATTGTTTTATCCTTGCTGTAGATCTGAACCATTTTCTCTTTTGTAGTGTTAAGTCATCGCTAGGAAAGCCAGGGGAGGTGGCCGTATGGGTGGTTGCAATAGAGAGAGAGGGGGAGGACAGGGCTATGGTTCTAACTGTCATAGTCCTTCACTACCATGCACTCATGTGAGTGACATGCCGGAATAATCTGTTCATCAAGATTCACAGCATGCAGGAGAGTAGGTTCTTGAATGGGAAGAGCTGAGACAGATGTTTCAAGAGGTTCTAGCCAGGTTAGGCACTAGGACGAAGGTTGATCAGCCTATTCATTCTTAGGTTGAGTAGTCACATCAGCATGTTCCAGAAGAGAGAGAGAGAGAGAGAGAGAGAGAGAGAGAGAGAGAGAGAGAGAGAGAGAGAGATCACCTAGGAGGAGGGAGATCCCAGTTGACTAAGATCCAGCTTCCTTGGGTCACATAAAGGACTTGATGAGGTCCAACCCTCCCTTGTTTGATGGTAAGGGTACTGGTCGTGAGGCAAAGACTTGGCTTATCAGTTTGGATCAGTGTTTTGCTATGTTCCCATACAGTAGAAACACCAAGGCCAGATGTTCTATCATGCATCTTGATAGTTTTGCTTCAATCTGGTGGAGATTAGAGGAGGAGAAGATTGAGGTGTGCATTAATACCATATCATGGGAGATATTTATAGAGAGATTTTGGGCATGATTTCTCTCATCCCAGTGGAGGAAGACTCGGGCAGACAAGTTCTATGCTTTGTGTCAGTATGGTATGTCAGTAGATTAGTTTGAACACATGTTCTATAAGCTTAAACAAAATGTCAGAATTGGCAATGATGAGGCAATGCTTATTCAACACTCCTTGAGGGGTCTAAATGACCGCATCAATGGAGGAGTGAGAGTGTTTGAGCCAACTTCAGTTGAGGTAGCCATGGCAAAAGCTAGGTTGGTTGAGCAGAACCTTAGCTGTGCACATGATAGTCAATCAGGAGTGCAGATTGGTATTGTACCTTTCAATGGACCTAGAGTTTGGGGGAACCAGTCCCAGCCATATGCACCATTTAGGATTCCTTAGGCACCCACTAAGGGTGGACAGGAGCATTAGCTACTGAGACCGAAATAGTTCCTGGGCCAGCAGGGTGGCAATTCTCAATATAGGAAGAACGCGAATTGGCAGAGGAGCAAGCAGGGTCCTTCAAGGCAACCCTCACAAGGTGCATCTAACGCCCCTAATAGGGGAAGCTTCCAGCAGTCTAGTGGGCTGATGGGTAGTAGAGGACCGGGTAGGGGAGCTTGCATCTCTTGTGGGTAGTTTGGTCACATAGCCATGCAGTGCCCTCAGTGTTCTCACCAGACAGGTAGTCAGAGGCTAGTAGCATTAGAGTCTACAGTAGGGGATGCAGGTAGATCCCATAGAGTGTTTGCAACGGTTGATGACCGCCAGGCTGATCATTAGGGTACAGTTATTGAGGTAGGAGGTTTGTTGTGTGGAATTCCTATCTCTGTACATCCAGGTTTCAAGAAGATGCATGTAGATCTTAGATAGATTTATCATTGGGCTGGTATGAAGCGCGACATGCTAATTTTGTGTCAAAGTATTTAGAGTGTCAATGGGTGAAGGTGGAGCATTAGCACCCGACAGGACTTTTACAACCTAATTTGGCACCAGATTGGAAATGGGATATCATTTCCATGGATTTCATTATTGGGTTGCCTATCTCTTTGCGTCGTCATGATGCTATCATGCTCATTGTTGACAGATTGACAAAGGTTGCTCATTTTGTTCCTGATTGAGCTCCCCATACGACAACAGTGGTGGCATGAGTCTTCTTGGAAGATGTAGTGAGATTGCATGGGATTCCAAGGTAGATCATTTCTGATAGAGATCCTGTCTTTACCTCAGCATTATGGACCTCACTTCTGCATGCTTTGGGGACTCAATTGAACTTTAGTTCATCTTATCACCTAGAGACAGATGGTCAGACCGAGCAAGTGAATCAGGTTTTGGAGGAAATGCTTCGCATGTATGTTATGGACCACAAGTCACGCTAGGAGGATTATATTTATCTAGTGGAGTTTGCTTATAACAATGGATATCATAGCTCCATAGGTATGTCCCCCTTAGAGGAATTCTATGGTCATCCTTGCCATACTCCTTTGAGTTCGGATCGGCTAGAGGAGAGGGTGCGTATAGGACTGGATATTCTTCATGAAATGGAGCAATAGGTTGAGCAGATTCGTGAGCATTTGGTAGCTGCACAGGATAGACAAAAGAAGTATACAGATGCTCATAGGGTAGATCATCAGTTTTTTGTTGGCGATCGTGTGTTCTTGAGAGTGTATCCGCGGAAGAGTCCGATCCATTATGGAAAGGGTTTTGAGTTGGCACCTCATTTTGTCGGCCCTTTTGAGATCCTTGAGAGGATAGGACCTGTTGCCTACCGTCTTGCCTTTCCACAAAGTCTATCCTGCATCCATGATGTCTTTCATTTTTCAGTTGTTTGACCTTATCATTCTGATGTGACACATGTTCTTGATTGGATCTCTTTGCAGGTCGAGGATGGGAAGCTTTCCATGGAGCCCATGCGTATTCTTTAGCATCGGTATTTAACCCTCAGGGGTCATACCATCGACCAGGTAAGGGTCCTATGGGACCCAAATGATGAGACCTCAAAGACTTGGGGGGATGCAACAAAGATGAGAGAGCTCTATTACTATTTTACTATTGTTTACTTTCAGTGGATACATTACCATTATGTGTTATTTAGACTTATATGACATTATTTCATGCTTTATCTGGATATGGGATGCATGCTTTATTTACAGTAATTCAGTACCTATGATTTGTGGTATTTTATGGATTATTGCTATGTACTGACACTTTACTTTATCTATGCAATGTGTAATCATATGTTGCATGTCTACGAGTGTATTGGATGCGACGGGATGATTTTCATTCACTCACTCCGGTGAGATAGGGAACATCATGATTCTCCTTCATCGATGTGCATGCCGTGTATTTTATATTTTTATATATGCATATGTGGTTCGATAATGCAGGTCATTGCAGGTAAAAGTACCGAGTAGGTATGGGGTATTGTCTCCACCTGGCTTCACAGGTCTGAGCATGCCTTATTTGTCTGGTGGGAGTCGAGGAGATAGTGGTTGACTGTAATTGTGAGTTTTGATAGTCGGTCATCCCTTTTAGTTTTGTTTGGTCATTGAGACGGTTTGTTTGACTTTTTCAGAGTCCTTGTTTGGGTCTTCTCGGTTTGTGTTCCTTAGTAGATTGGATTAATTAATAGAGTCTATGGCGTCATTTATAGTTAACATATTTTATTTATGAATTATAATGCTTTAGTGATTATGAATATAATTAATTAAGTGAAGTGATTAAATTTAGTTGTAAATATCATTATATTAGAAATAAATTTTTATTTAAATTTAGTAGAAAATAAATTAATTGCATTTTTTTTTTTTGTTTTTTGATTGATAAAAGGCCAAGGTCAAAGAATTTTATTAATTTAAAATTTAGATAGATTTACATTTACACCTCCATTCGGTGTGGGCACCGGTAGGAAAGAATGGAGGGAAGAAAACCTCTGGTCTAGCCTAGATCCCTCAAGGATCAGAAAAAAATTAAGAAGGCGATACAAAATTGAGATACAAGATCAGAAAGGGAACATGTCTACAATACAGAAAGGAGATACTAATGCAAATTTCATGATTTTAGAAATATATTTTATTTAAACCTTAGTGGGAAAGTAAATAAAATTAAATGCAATTGTTATTCTCTAGATTTTGAAAATAAATTAGAAATAAATAAAATCAATTAGATTTAATTTCCTTAATTATTTTTTTAGAAAGTTAATTAAATGGGAATGAGAAAAAAAAAAAAAAAAAAAGAGAAATTAATGATTTTTGGGAAATTGCATTTTCATTCGTTTTTGTGGGAATTAGAAAATATAATAAAATCCTTTTAGTTTTAAAAATGGAATATTATAGTTTGGGGGAGAAAAATATTTTAAACCTAAAAAGGTTTAGGTTAAAGATATTTTTCAAAATTATTTTTTGGGAGTTCACGGGAAGGAGGCAATAGTCTGTAAGAATAAATTTAAAAAATTTCTTGGATGCATGTTGGAGAAGGAAGGATCTGGAAGGAAGGATTGGCCCGAGTATCTGATTTCAGGAGCTCTTCCTCAAGATCTTCTAGGAAAGCTTTCCAAGGTTGGATAGCTTCTGCTTGGTTATTTAATTTTAATATTAGCTCAAGTATTTCTCCTTTCTCTGTAGTTTTTGGGGTGTATTGTAAAAGAAAATTATTTTTAGTTGAGTCTTGATTTTGGTTATGTTAAAATGTTTTATTGTTTCCTTTCTGTATTATTTAGCTTGATATTGTAAAATTATAGGGGGTTATGCTGGCAAACTTTTTCCAGATTTACCCTCCTTTGTTCCAAATAGATTTTCTCTGTGTATTTTGCAATTCTATGTTTGTTCCCAGTTGAGGAAAAAACAATTAGAATTTTGGGTTAAAAGAAAAATTGGGCTTATGGAGGAAATTTTTTTAAAAGAAATGGAGTTTTTCCCTCTATTTTGTCATAGAGTTTGGGTATTTTTATGAGTTTCTTTTCCAGTAATTAATTTGTGTAATTTTAGTTTTACTCTTTTTTAAAAAAATACTTTTATGTTGTGTTTTATTAGACTCTGTTGTCTCGGAGTGGAGATGTTGAGGTTTTAAAATCTCTGTTGAAATTTTCCTTTAAAAACAAAAAAAAGGGAGGTGGTCGGTAGCACTACTACCAACGGTAGTTGTGCTACCATAAGGTAGCAATACTACTTACGGTAGTACCTGCTACCATAAGGTAGAACTGGTACCGTAGGGTAGTAGGGCTACCTTATGGGTAGGAGAGATACCTTACGAGTAGCATGCTACCATAGGGTAGGAAAAAAAAGGTTACCAAGGAAAAACATAATTTCGCCTCCCTCGTTTGCGTGCCTCCAGTATTAATGTTGAATTCAGTTTTTTTTAATTTCATGTTTAATATATATATATATTGTTTAATATGAATATATGTATATGATTTATATTCAAATATTATATATATTCATATACATATATTATATTATTGTATATATATAATTAATTCAGAATTTAGTTAATTTCAAAAAAAGCTTATATCTAGATTCTTTATTTAATCATGGAAACGGGTTAGGGGGTTAAAATTTATGTGTTTAAAATTTAGCCTTTTTGAAAAAACGAAAACTCTTCTATTCCTTTTTCAATAAAGATGTATTTTCTATTTTTCTAAAGTACCCATATTTGAAAAGAATTTAATGCTTTTTATTGTTTTCAAAAAAATTGCCTATTATAGGATCTTTAGAAGAAATGGTATTTTTTGGTAAAAGCATATTTCATTGTAAATCTGATTTTGAGTTGTTGTCATGTTGTAAATCTTGTTTATACCCCTTGGTCAGGTGTTGTTGTGTAACCCTGTTGATGTGAGCCATTATGTGTTTTGTTCCAAATGGTCAATCCTAGGTTTATGATTTTTTTATCCTTCACTTGTAGATCTGTTAGGATTAGATATGGCTATCAGTTTTGCAATAGAGTTCTCATAGAGAGATCATTCTTATTAGTGTCCAATGAGAGAGTGTCTTTCGAGCAGGGGCCGTGCCCAAAGTGGATGGTAGGAAAACTCCTCGAAAGTCAGTTAAGAAGTGATAACCCAATAGTTGATTAGGGGGTGGGTAGCTGAAATATTTAATTAACATAATGTGCCTTGCACATAGTTGAGTGCTTGTATAGGCTCAAGATGTGGTGAGAAGGCCTGGAATGGAAAACCTACCACCTTGTATTCACGAAAGGATTGGTAGGGTCCTCATGATGCTTAGATGGAGCTAGGGGTTCGAGAGAGGTTACCAAGATAGCCCACGATGGGGTCCAAAACCTATTGAGGCCTACCTAGGGTAACCATCTTAAGCCATGTGATGACACTCTCTCCTTAGGGTCACTAGTGTTTATGAGTTGAGTCACATGGGTTTTGTGGAGTCATGTTGTACTATTGTACCTGTTTTGTTTGCTTGATTGAGGTTCTGCTACTATCTCTGAGCACAGTGGGGTGGTTCCACTTTGGGATCACATGGTCGGGTGGTAGTGCCACTTCCCATCAGATATCTATGTTCAAACCTTCATAAGAGGATCAACTTCGCTAGTGTTTCTTGGTTCGTGACTCTTGTATCAACTCATGTTCAAGATTATTGTATATTTGAGACCATGTGGTCATTGTATTAGTAAACTATGTAATCCTTAGCATTGTAGCCTATGTATTCATTTATATTATTGGAAGCCATGTAATTATTGAATATTGTAATCTTAATTCAATGGAATGTATGTTATTTCAGTTATCTTTCTTCTTATGTGTAAATGAATCATTGAAATAAATATCATGTAACACTTTAAATCTTTCAATTTGGAATAAAGTTTTGTAAGAATGGTTTTATTAATTGTAATTGAATTTCCTAATTAGATGGATAATTGGATTAACCTTTTGGAGTTGTTTTGTTTTGAAGTAATCTTCGTTGGCAACCCTTTAGGTAATCATGTGGTAGACTTCTGCTGTGTTAATAAATGTACAATGTTATAATTAATGCACTTAATCTTTTAAAAAAAAAATATTTCACCTTTTAGTTGCCTAGATGTGTTGTTTCCCTATAGGGTTCCTAGCAAGGCATTACACAAAAACTAACAGGAAACAAACATTGACCAAACTGGGTCCTTGAAAACTAATAGCATCCAACCAGTCAATGAAAGAGACAAAAAACATAGTGTTTTTCCAGTCTCCCTCAACCTTGAGAGTGGGTTTTGTAAGGCTCCCACAACTTGTCAAGGCCCAGACAATAACATCTCTTCCTAAAATCACAATCTAGGATGTGTAGGGACACAAGGTTTTAACAAGGCTCCCTTAACCTCAAAGTTGAGGAAGAATAATACTGAGAAAATTATACCCTCCATCCTCTCCACATCAATTGGATAATAAGGAAGGAAAATAGCATGAAGGCCAGTCTTTACTCCCAGAGAGTCAAGAGACAACACATCATCAACTTCCCTACAACATTTTCTAGTCTCAACCATAGAATCCACCCTCACCTCAATAAATGATAGGTCATCTCCAACAAAATTCATCTTCAACTTTAAAGAAGATAGGGCCACCTCTATAGAAAAATCTAGATAAAACTAGAGATTCTAGGGGAAAAACCAATAAAAAAATGAGAAGCCAACCCAAGGGCCAACACGGATAGAAATATTCAAAACCACCCAAAGAGAGGGTGCACCAAACAACACCCAGGAGACCACAACGAAGGGTTCCAAGAAAGAAAGTTAAGGAGGATAACCCATATCAAAGAAAAGGTTACCATCCCCCATGAAGCACATCAGGCCTAGAATCCTCAAAAAATGAAGACCTCCTTCCAAAAAATAGGGGCATAGAACCGGGTCGATAGCATTTTCCAAAATGACCGAAGCAGCAAAAGAAACCAAAAACATAGCCCACCCACTCTGCCCATGAACCAAACCTGCAATATGGAAGAATATTATGTTGCTGGTACTTTCCCCCCAATAATTGATTTAAGGCCAAAATTGATGGCATGGCAAAAGGAAACTCAAAACCTACTGGTTGCGGTGGTGTTATCCGAAATGGGGCTAGCTTTTGCACTGGGGCAGTTGCCTATCCCTTGGGAATTCAGACTAATCATCTAGCAGAAGCTATGGGCACCCTTCAATCAATTAAATTATCCTATAATTTAGGGGTCAAAATGCTATGGTCGGAAGGAAACTCTAAAAACATCAAACATCCACCTTTGTGGACTACCGAAAACATCACTTATTTTGCTAGGGAGTTGCTTTAGGGGTTTAAAAAATGCCATATTTCCCATGTTTATAGAGAGGCTAATATGAGTGTTGACTTGCCTTCCAATGAGGTAGTACAAAGTGAGCTAATTATTACCTGGAATGGCGAAGGGGAGCTACCATGTGCAGCACGTGATATCATAACCTATGAAGGATTGCATGGTAAGCAAGGTAAAATTTGAAATCAGTTCCCGAGCTATAAGGAGAAGTCATGGCAGTAGGAGCTAGTTTTTTAGGCAGCCGAGAAGGAAATACAGTAATCAATGTAGGTTCACTTCGCATGCTCTATGGGTGTTTTTCTCCCTCTTGAACAATAACATCAGAAACTTCTACAAATTTCGGGTGGTTTCTCATAGAAAGTTTGTAGCGAAGAAAGGTATCAATTGGGAATTACAGATAATTGACATCAGTAGCATTATGAGTGGAAAATAAAAGAGAACAGAGGCTACCACCATTGATAAATGGAAGAGTCATCTACAGGTCTGGGTAGTTTTTCAAGCTGCCAAGATGATGGATTTCATGGAGCGCATGTAGGAGAAACAACCTGAAATTATGAGAATCTCCAAGAAGGGCTAGAATAAAGGTACGTTAACCATAGGCAACAAGAAGGTCAAGGTGACTGAAACTATGTTTGTGGAGGAAATGAGTCTTCCAATGGATGACACCAAGTTCTACAAGGACAAAAATATTTCAGACATTGTCATGAAGAAATTTCCAAAGGATGAGGAGGAGAAAGCTAGACTGGTGAACGGTAGCCATACCTACTTCTCGCCAAAGGTAATTATATTAATTTGGTGAAGGGTTTTGCTTGCTATAATGAAATTAATCACACTTGACGGTAGATACACTAGGGTTTATAGCTACCATTTTGTCTTACTTAATCACTTTAGGTATAAAGATAAAATTTCTATTCCATATTATCTTTTCTATGCCCTTAATGCTAGGATCAAGGATGCTATATCCAACCCCTGTGTCAACCTAGCAATGCACAAAGGTTTGATGGTGATTTTGTATTATCACATCAAGAACACTACCGTCCAGTTGAATATAGCTGAGGTCTCCGAGTCGAAAGAGGATTTTGATGACTCTAATGATGAGGAAGGCGAAGGCTATTTCATAGAAGCCGAGATAGAGGATGATCCCCAAATTCTTGGGTCGAGAAAGAAAAATAGAGAAATAGAGCATGAAAAACAAAATAAAGGGTTGGCCAAAAAGAAGCAAAGAGGGGAGGATGAGGATAGCTGTTATGAGGAGGCTAATGAGACTAACAATGATATGGATACTGAAAGTGAGGAGTTGCAAGCTGTCATGAGCCAGAAGCAGAAAAAGAAGACTCCTAAAACTAAGGATGTGGGTACCAAGGACCGATTGCTTGTCATGACTAAGTCTACGGATAAGGGCCTGATGGGGGAGGATACAACCATGAAAGAAGCTCAGAGCTCTAATGTCAAGGAGGTGGGACTGGAAGTGAATCTTGAAACCGCTGGTGAGAAGACCGAAGAAGAGCATCACCTGGATATTGACCCCTGCATCAATAATGGTATGGATAGCTTCAAACAGGTGCTCCTTTGGATGCATAACGAAATTGCTGACATTAAAACCAAGTAGGCCTAGGAAGTAGGGAAAATTGTGACTTCAAAAGGTTTAGGCTTGGGAAAGTTCAATTCCATCCTAGATTTTCTCAATGAGCTTACCAAAGCTATTGGTAACGTAGAGGAGATTATCAATGCTAATCGAAATAGTTTTCTTATCCTGGAGAATAGAGCAGGGGCCACTGAAAAAAGATGATGGGGTTGAGAACACACTCAACAAAATACATGAGAAAAGTCATAAGATTCTTAAGTTTGCCTCGGCTAGTATGAAGGCTCTTGTCAGTAAGCTGGAGAATAACCATGGGGATAAGGCTGCAGTGGGCATTATTGATGTAAATGATGACACCCCAGATGATAAGGAAACAGGGCTTGGGAGAAGAATGCGGGTGGGCAATAAAAAGATGCAAAGCCACAACAAGGAAATTGAGGATATCAAGAAGGCAACTGATAATATGGAACAGTCAAAGCTGGAAGCTATTGAAATGCTTCAAAACTTAACCTAAATCTGGGCTTCTAACGGTCCTTTTTGGTTTTGGACTTGCTATCTCTTATTTGCTGGCATTTTGTTCATCAGGTATTCTTTCTTAGTGTGTTGTCTTTTGTGTTTTTTTGTGCTTTGATGTAAATGTTTTGATCTTTTGGTTATAATGGGTTTCAAGGCCCCATCAAAACCTATTTTCCCATATTAAAAACTAACACTTTTTTGGTATTAATATTCAACTCAAAAGAAAGAATATTACTGCTATTTTTTATATGCATATGCTTTTGATTAAGATAAGTAAGATTTTGAAAGGGTCAAATCGTTGACCATAAAAAAGGATACAACAGAAACCTAATGAAACACTCAGAAAACAGCAGTGAAATAACATTAAAAAAAAAAAACAGTAAACAAACAATCAACCTATTGGTTTAAGAAGTGTTCCAAATCAATTTTCTTTTTCAAAATGACAGAATCGTTTTCCCAAGAAGATCACAATAGCATTTACATCTCCACCTACAGACCTCAAACTTTGAGAGAGGCATTGAAGGATAATATACATATGTTATACCAATATTATTTAATTACCAAAAACAAATGATACCACAAAATGGCAAACCAATAGTTTCATAGTAATTCAACTTCGATTAAAACACTAAATCAGTACTTGAAATGGATTATTTGTCTTTAAAAAATCTTAGAGAGAGAACAATAGCAATAATGATAAACATTGTCCATAAGAATCCCAAATGTAATGCCTTCCATTGTTTGTTTACATATTTTTAAAATGAATGGTTAATTGAAGAAGAATAGTGAGGTCAAATTTTACATTACTTCTATTATAATCTTCTTGTTTTCTTAATCATAATTTATTATTTGATTACCATAAACGTGATTCTATGGGTCTGTAGTATCACAAAACCCTACAATTATATTATTTATATATTTTATAGGTATTTTCTCCGTGGTTGCAGTATACGAGATCCTCTCCTTTGCACTAAGCCTTGCGTAATTGGTTGAACATTGTGAACACTTTGAACCATCTTGAACTGGGTTCAACAGGTTCATTTAGGTTCCATAGGTTCCTAGGTGTTCAGGGGATTTTTCATACTAACATTTTCTTTTAAGTGTTTTGCAGCGGCTCTTTAAGGTTTCTTGTTCAGTAACGTGTTACGTCATCTCTCTCTAGGCATTGAACTCACTGAACCGAGTTTAAAAGGTTCAAATTTGTTCAACATGTTCAACACAACACAAATGGTCAGCAACTTGGCATAATTAATACTCTCAGAAAGGATTTCCCTTGAGTGTAGTGTATACCTTTAACTACTTGAACCCTAATGAAGTCTGTTCAGGATGTTCATATGTGTTCAAAGTTGGTGGGTCCTGCGGGTTAAATGATTTGATGGTGCGTTGATTTCCAAATATGAGGAAGGTGAACCATATCTTAAGTGACTTCAAATGTTGGCTTTTTGAACTAAGTAATCATTTCAGGAACTGGTGGTTACTTCAAAAATGCCGCCATGCATTTAATGCATGCGTGCAATGTCCAATCCACAAAGTTAATACACTCAAACTGACAATTAGAATTATTGCACTTAATAGTTCTGTATCATTTCTCTCCCTATAAGGTATGAAGGATTAACTCTCCGAAAATTTGTTCCTCGCTGCTACAGTGTTATTTTTCCTGGATAGAATTTTTAATCACCAGTAGTCGTCTGGTTGCTCAACTGTGAAGGTGAGTTCTTTTCTTGTTCTCTCTATTAATTTTTACCTATATTTCTTCTCTCGTAGTGGGGTTGCTGCAACAAATTAAGGCTTATCACTTTGAGTTATGAAGTCCACAGTGCACTTGTTCGGGAATGTTTTTAGCCTCGCATGTACAGAGCCCATAGTTAGCGATATCGACCTTAACGGGGAGAATCTTGAAGTTTTAAAAGAAAGGGTATTCAAGGGAATTTATGGTTCTTTTGGTGTAGAGATTTTGAGTAGTGGTCTCATAGAGGCAGCAGCTTTTCTCCTAGCTATTCCTTGCCCAGAATTGGTTATGGAATGTATCGCTAGGTATGATCCAGTCTCTGAGATCATTAGAAGAGACAATGGTGAAACCCTTCTTGCTATAAACCATAAAGTAATTTCCTCTGTCTTCAAGATACCTAATTACCAGTTCTCCAATTTTTCCCCTACTCAGTCAATCACCGAGTTCAACATGGACAGAACCAGACATCGAAATAATGTAGCAAAATACTGGCTGAAAGTTCCTCAAAGGGGTGGTTCCAGGTTGCCCAAGAATCCCAATAAGAATCACATGCTGCCTCATATTCACGATGTCATGCTTTTGTTGCATCGAGTTAGAGGCTTTGTAGAAGTCTATAGTTTCGACGACTAGATTTATTGTTATGTGCATTTAGTACTAGAGGGGAAGCAATACCTTGATTGGGCAGAACTGATTGCCGATTCAATGAGGGAGCAATTGAGTATGGCTAAATAGTTTAAGTAGAATTTCTTCATGTCTTTGTATCCTATATACTGTTTGGCATGTGTCAAGGAGTTAGCTGGAAAACCAAGACAACTCATGGAGGAAGATGTTCCCGTATATAATTTTTATCCCATGCTGCAAAAGGATAATGCCTTGCAGGATTTCAGAAGGGTACACAATGTTTTTCTAGGTGATTTGTGCTATGAATTAAAAAATGTTAAAACCAAAAAAATCTCCGAGGATGCACAGATGTTGATAAAGAGGTTTGGTAGTTTCTTTATCCAGTTTCCTCATTTCTGCTATATAAGAATAGGTGGCTTTGAAGAGGAACCCTTCAAACTCACTCATTATTGTTCAGATTGCTTTGTTTTAGCAGAGATATATAGGCAGCTGACCTTTATGGTTAAAAAGGTGCAACCCAGGGATAAATGGGAGGGTCATTTTCCCATCCAATTAGGTGTGTTGTCCTACAGTTCAATGTTGGATGCCTTGAGCATTGGAGAAGATCTCAAGAACTTCAATTTTCCCCTATATCCCGAAAGAAAAGGTTTCAATCATAAGGGCTTTTCTCAAAGTCTTGGTCTAATTCCAAATCTCCCAATGCCATAGTTGGAGGACTTTTGGGAAGATTGTACTGATGAACTCAAAGTGTTCAAAAGGGGAAACATGAGGCTGGTATTAGAACAAGTTATTTCACTTCAGGTAAAGCTGGACATTAAAGGGTTCGACGAGGATTATCTAGAATTGTTTGATCCTAGATACTTAGCTCGAGTAGAAACTGAGATTCCTTCAATCAATTGGGATGAGGAAGAGGAAGATGATATACAACTAAGAACCAAAGGAGTCTTGGAGATAACCTTGGCGTGGGTTGCTAGGAAAAAAGCAGTGAAATTAGGTGTCAGGTCTGATCTTGCGAGAAGTAATGAGGTTCCTCTGTGCTCACCAAAGCATTTTTCTAATAATGCTTCTATTCCTATTCATGCAAGTAAAGATAAAAAGATGCCTCAGGTTAGACACAAGCCTAATTCGGCTTTGGATTTCTGTACTCCTCGACATACCTGGTCACGAAGTGCTGCTCAGAGAAGGATGGATCAAGCTAAGGATGCAGAGGTGAAGGATACGATTCTTGATGCCCAAATATTTGAAGTTGAAGACTTGCATAGGGAGGTCGCTAATGCCCTGGAGTCCCATGTGCTAACCATTTCTATGACACCACCTTCCAAAGCCATCGAAGGAACAACCAGTTCCAGTGCAACTCCCAAGTGGTTAACCACTTTGGTAAACAAAAAGCAAAATTTCCTTCCCGTGACTATTCCAATTCAGGAGATGATCATGAAATATACTGAGAAAGGACCCAAGCCGAAAAAGTTCCAAACAGTTGCTCATCTGGATAATGATGAAAGAACCAGAAAATGGGTCGCTAAAATTGCCTCATACAAGCCCAAGGATGAAGACAAGGAGGCCAGTGCAGATGATTTTGAGATCACTAAGGTAGAGTAGGGAAACATGAGTAGGGACTCAGACAATCATTTCTTCTAGGTATTGGCAAACAAAATGCTCACCAGATAGTAGAAAGACGGGTGGGAAAAGAGAGAGCTAAAGCGACACATAAATATTCTTTCCTAGTTCATTGACAATATTGGTTGTTCTGGGGCACTCCCGATAACTCATGCTATGGAGAACTTTGACCCGACTTCACTAGAAAATAAAAAGTTAATGAGCCAGGTTCAACAGGCCAAAAGTATTGTAGAGGCCATGGAGAGATGGATTGAAGGAATAGTCAAGGATGGAGAGAAGTATATCACTGACTCCCGGAAGTTATGTGATGAAATACAGAGCCTCATTGTAGAAGTTCAAAATCAGATTTTGCCATGGGTGAAAGAGGAACACAAATGGGAGAACATCTTGTCAATATTCACAAAAATAGAAGAGTATGGAGTTACCTGATTTTTGACAGAGCATTCAATCAACTTGGTGACAGATGAATGTCAGCTCTTCATGTTGAAAAAGACTATAATGTGGTGGGTGCTTACCTTCAAGTCTGTGATCTTTGATTCTAAGACTTCTGTGTATCAACTCCAAGACCTCCAATGCAGTATAGTTAATGACAACAAGGTGGTTAACCCTGACCACGATTGGTAGTTGGGGATTTGCAAGCTGAACACGCAGGATGTGATTAAAGTTTCCGAATATACATGGAGAAAATCAAAGCCAAGGGCAATTTCACTCTAGAGGATATAAGACGGGTTTCTCGAATCGAGTCCATGACCTTTATTGGTAACAATCAGTTACCAAAACATGCTGAAAAGATGGTGAAGCACCCGTGGAATAAGGAAGCGGCAAAGGCAAAGCTCAGTGTGATGAAGGTTCTGAACCAATCTATAATCCAGGAACTCACAACTGCCCATGATGCCTAGGAAAGTGGAGAAGAAGATGATGATGGGAAAGCGGCATAATGCATTGATTCAGGCCTTGTTTTTGTTTATGTGATTTTCATGTTTATGCAAAGACTTTAGGACATCTGTCCCAATTATATCTTGTTAGTTTCATAACTGTTTTGGGGGAGATCGCGTTTTTAGGGAGATCTCCCCTATTCTAAAAACTAAAAATTAAAGGAAGATAGATGGAATAGGGGTTAGATTATGTAAATAATTTTAGTTAATTTTTGGTTTTATATTCCTCTCTTTTGTAAAAATCTTGTTGGAAGGAAGGATCAGATTTTCAAATCTGGAATTGGAAAGGATTTATAGATGTATTGTCGTTCCTTTGTCGCATAATATATATATATATATATCATATTGTTGTTGGGAGAAGGAAAATTTGTGGGTTTTGAATCTATGTAGACACATATCTTTGCATATGTTTATCTAATCAAACAATAGTAATGACCTTTCTACAGCAGAAAATTATTATTTTTCTGGGACTCTTTCCTATGAGTGTTTGTTTTTAGGAAAAGATTTGTGCTTGAGAATAGATTTGGTTTCTCTTATCTTTTCTTTTCTTATCTGAATTGTTGGAATGGTGTTCTGAGCTTTGTTTCATTTACTTCCATCTCTTGTGTTGAAAAGGTTGGAAAGATAATTTTTCTCTGAAATATGTGTGAAATATTGGCCTCTCATCCAAGAATGAAGTAGCTAGCCTTACATGCTTTCAAGTTAAAAGCATACTACTCAAATAAAATTAATAAGATTATTCCCTAAATAACTAAAATAGGGAGTTGTACCTATGGAAAATTCAAAGAGAAGTGGTTTATATAACACTTGCCCAACAGTCTAGTTGAACACTTGTCTTTAAAAGAAGGCAACGGAGTTTAAAATCGATCATTTTTAAGAAAGGCAAATCTATTCACTAACAAGTGTCAAAGTCTTCTAGAGTCCTAACTCCTTTTCTTGTTAGCATGAGCATGTACTTTTCTTTGTTAGCTTCTATGAGTCTTTCCATAAGTTTTTGAAAGGAGACGCTTTCTTGACATTCTTGGAGGAGATCCTTAGTAATCTTTGTGACCTCTAGATTTGGATACTCAAAAGGATTTGATAATCTTTGACCCATATTGGACTCTGGTTGTGGTTCTCTTTGCTTTTTTCATTGAGAGCAAGTGACAGTGGGCATCTAATAGAAAATTTTAGTGACAAAAGGGATGAACTCCTCTTCTTCGTGTTGTTCAGGGGTTGGTGGTTTAAATCGAGCTATGTTATAAGTGATGCAAACTTCCAGGAAGAAAGATGGATTGATGTATCCTCCATGATTTAAGTGTTGACTGAATGTTGAATTTTGGCAAAAGGCTCTACTTCTCAATGGCTCTTTGTCAAATTTGTTTGACTTGTCTTGAAGATATAAGTACATATGACAGATAAATGTGTGATGAGATTTGAAGACTTGGTGATTGATGTAGAGAAATATATTCCATTTAGCAAGTTTCCAGGAACTAGGTTTTTGTTTCTTCAACTTAGTATTGTGATGAAGACTTTTTCTTCTCAAAATGTGAGTGGCTATACATAGGTGATCAATGGTTTCCTTTGATTTGGTTGGATTGTGATACTTGGTTTGAAAATTTAAGCCTACTCTATCGAATGAAGGTTTAGATGCCCCCTCATGACAAAGCACATCAAATGATATGGAATAAGAGTTTCCTGATATGGAAACTCAATTTGAAAACTTAGGTTTAAACTAGGTATACTTTGATGATAGATTTCATTTAATTGGCGGACCTTTTGATCAGTGTGATGAGATTACCCTATTTTGATAGGAGAAAGTGCTATACTTAGCTAGTTTTAGATTTTGACAACTGTTGTTCTAAGAATAACTTGTTTGATTGTTCGATTGTTCAGAACAGTTTCTAATGTTTTGACTCAAGTTTTTGCCTATTGAGGTTGACTGAAGATGCAAAAAGGGTGTTTGAAATTGATGTTAAATTTTTTTCAAGAATATTTATTTTTTCTCTCTGTTTTTCACAGTTTTACCTATGCAGTAAGATAGAGACTGGATGTGCTAATGTTTAACTCAGATGCACTGTTTAAAACCACCAATGCACTAAGCTACCTGTGCTATGCGCTAAACTAGAGTTTTGACTTTTGCTATTTCAGGAACGGTTATGCGCTAATCTATTCTGAATGTGCGCTAAAGTTTAGACTCAAAGCACTATAGTTTGCCCCCAATGCGCTAGGCTAATGTTTCAATGTGCTAATATGTCTTCAAGAAGTGCTAATGTTTAGTTTCCAAATGGTTAGACTGTTAAGCATTGTTTTTTAGGATGAATATGCTACGTTGTAGCTTTGATGCGCTAAAGTTTTCTTCAGATGCGCTAGGATGTTGTTCCTATGCACTAAACTACTCTTCTTTGTTTTGCTTTTCGGTTTTTCTAGAAATTTTAACACTTTTTTCAACTTTGAAGGATGATTTTCTGAAGTATAAAATGCAAACACAAAATGAAAAAGACAACCATTTTTGCCTATGCTAAACAAAGATTGTATGTTCTCCAAGGATGTGTTCAAATCCTTAATGTTTTCACAAGTTTGGATTCAAAAAATACAATTCAGACAAACTCTTTATTCAAAGGTCATCAACAATACCATAGCCCACTGGTCTCGATACTCGGTTAGCTCAAATAGTTGTGTCACCCCCTAGGGGGCACCCATTTTTTTGCCTTTTGCCAGAAATTAACCCAAAGTGAATTGCTTCACAATTGAGTAACTATCTTGGGATATATATGGTGAGTAACCTTGGGGATGGATTCTTCCCCACCTTTGCACTATGATATTGAAGATTTCTGGATACTGACTCAACTCAAGGTTTCTATTTTTAAGGTTCGTAATCAAGCTTCATGTTTGGTCGTCAGTGATAAAATCCCTTGAGAGGCTTCCCAACCTTTAGAACAAAGGCTTTACGTATCGTAAAGATACTGGGGGAAGGCTAATCACTGCGTGAAACCATTGAAAAGGACTTTCATCACCCTCCACTTTTGATTATAGTGGGTTGGAACACTTGGTGATAAATTTGTTTCCCACTTAGGTCGTTCCCCTCTCATCGACCATTTAAATGGCTCTCTAAGAGAAACTCGGGAGGACAGGCCTGCTAAAGGATTTAAAATTCTTGAAGTAAAGAAAGCATTTAAGAGTGGTTTGGATTTTTGGTCACCTAGTTAAGGGGAGAGCATATACCTTCCACTTTTGAGACAAAGGCACTCAAAGTTCTTTTTATCCTTCAAATAAATGATTTGTTAACTTCTATTTGGAGATGTTGCTCTAGAAAGCATGGTGTTCTTTTCAACTCCCAAGTCAGTGATTTTTTAAGCTAAGTAATGATTACCTGGTCAACAAAGAAAATTGTTTGAGATGGTCAACAAAATGAATTCAATATGGAAAATATTTCCCTCTTTTGTTGCATCTAGAACTTGAAAACAAGTGAGGTTCTCTAACTTATGCAAGAAAAAGTAATGGATCCTTTTAGACACCAAAGGATGGTGGGGTTCTTTTTAAGACTTTGCATAAATAAAGGTTTGTCTTGTTCTTTTTAAAACCAAAAAACGAAGTGTTTTTCTCTTCCTATGAAAGCAAGGTAAGGTTTTGTTTGTTGTTCTCTTTAAGTACTCCAAAAGAAAATGAGTTCAATTTTACTAATGAGGAGATGAAGAAAATTGTAAATAACTAACTTAACCAAGTTGGAAATAAATTTTAATTACAAGCCTAAACTTAGTGAAAGAAAAATCACCCAATCCTACAAACAAATGTTAGTTACCTACAACAAAAACTAGTTAGAGAACAAAATTTTTAAGGTGGACTTCTACAAGTCTAATTTTTTTGTCTATTACAATTTTCTTTTTCTTTTTGTGTCTATCATGCGCTAATCTATAGACCCTATGTGCTAGAGAATAGAACTGATGTGCCAACAAAAAGATCAGATGTGCTATGTTATTATCTTAATGTGCTACACTAATGTTTAAAAGCGTCGAGACCTACAGGAAATAGCGGAAATGCTATGCGCTAAGGTATGGTATGAACGTGCTAAACAGTTAGCAAGATGCATCAAAGAACAAACCAGATGCGCTATAGAATGGTATCCATGTGTTGATAAAATTTTTTCATGTACCTGCAAAGTTAAGCCTACATAAAAAATGATTTGATAAATAGGGTTATACCCCACGGTGGGTGCTATAAATGTATGCGGGAAAAGTGGTGCGATGAAATAAATATTTTGAATTCAAGACTATTCCACACACCAATGGGACTCTTGGTGCAAGTTATGGAGTTACATGGAATAGCTCAAATTTCCAAGGGATGTTCCATTGTTCTCTATCTCACAAGACCCCTGAAGCCAATGCCTCTGCTCTTAGATCATTGAGCAAAGTGGCTTAGGGATGACAATCACGAGAATGCGGGATGTTTGATTAATCTAACATGAATATAATCCTAAATGTTCTTGATATTAACAAATAAGAATTAAACTAGCATGTATATGATGATAAGATGAAAGGATTAGTAAAAGAACTATAATAACATGATACACTAGCTTGATATGATTATTGTGATAAAGAGAAATACTTCTAAAATGCTTATTAGATTATCTATTCAAAGAGAGACTAAAATGCATGATAAAAATGGGTATAGACTAGATGCATAAAAATTGGATCCTTGGATGATATAAGAATGACTCTATTTATAGGGAAAATAGGGCAAGGAAGGGTCAAGATTGGATGATCCTATCAAGGGTCAGGATTGAAAGTTATCAATCCATGTTTACAATTCTCACCAATGAAATGGTGACAATTATCAACATAAGACTGCTTGAGAGGAGATATAAGAAGCATTAAATGCTTGAGAAGACCTCATGGTTACCTTAGGTGGTAAGGGTTAAGGTTAGGTTAAGATTATCCTTTGGATAAAGCCTTTATCCAAAGGATAAATTCTTGTGGAAGGGTTTAAGGGATAACCATTGTCAAAGCAATGAATGCTTGATGAGACCCTTGGGTTAGATGAGGGTTGAGCTAACCATTAATGGTTTGGAAGACTTTCAAGGTTAACTTATTGAAGACATAAAGCCTTTAATGGTTGCCAGAGGCTTTGAGGGTTTGAGAAGTGACTTCCCTTTGCTTAGGGATGTGACAATATTTAGTAGATGGGTTAGGCTAATTTAGAAGGGATTAGAAGAATCTAGAAAAGGGTTTAGAGAGGCAAGTAGGAGATGTAGGAAAATGCAAGTGGATGAGGGGTAATTTTAATTAAAATAAATTGCTTTATTTCAACAAAATAGATGCAAGTGGGGGATTTAAATAAATTAGATTTATTTATTTTAAGTGAACAATTTAATTAAATATAAATTTAATTAAAAAGGGTAGAAGGGGGATTTTAATTAGATAAAGTGAATTATTCAATTAAATGATATGAAAGGCCTACGTAAATTTAATTAAATAAATTGAATAACTTATGTAATCAAATAGATGAATGTGAATGCTTTAATTAAATTTAATTTAATTAAATAGAGCAATGAGAATAAAATGAATATTAAATATTCACTTAGGAAAGTGGTCATTTTTATACGTCTACATATTAAATAAGAGAAAAGGTGAGGGGAATCACCAAATTCAAAAGGGAGGTTTAAATTGTAAAGGCATTTTTCTCTTGGGATATATTTATATGTATTTATTTACTTACACAAGGGGTATGTAAATAAATACATATATCTATATATAGTTGATATAGAATTTAAATTGATTAAAGGGGATGTATTTTATAAATCTTTTTTGGGGAAAGATATATTAATGTATATATATGTTTATATATATAATCACAAACATTTATAAAGGGATAAGTTGAAAGCTTATACCCCATTTACATATATTTTAATTAGTTATTTAATGAGGGAGGGTCAATAATGTCAGCAAGTAAATAGATTGGACTATTAAATTAATATTAATATAAAGGCTTTATATTAATATTAATATGGTAAATTGGAGATCTACAATTAAAGAACATAATTAATGTCAATATCATATGGGCATTATTTGAGTTATTTTAATTAAATCTAGACAAAAATGGGATTAAATAGTTATTATAAGGGTTTGGATTATAATCCTTTTGAAAATTATAATTAAAGTGAGTTGAGCGATTTCAAGCTCTTAGCTAAAATTCAATAAACAATTTAATAAATCAAAATGAAACATAAATGTCATCCCTTGGGCTAGTATCATTAATTAATTAATTTTAAATAACCAATCCCTAATGAGTAATATTAGTGGAATGGCTTAGGGGGTTAAATTTTACCCCACTTAGCTAACATACATAGACATTACCCCTCTAGATTTGATTTAATAAAATATTCTAACCCGTTCTCTTGAAGATCATTAATTTCATTATGTGTTTCACATGACCAACTCAAATTATGAGTTTTATGAACAGTAGAATAATGTACTTGCATTTGACATATCTGATAGACTTTTAATAAATAAGATGTGTAAATGAAGAACGTGTTTGATGTGCGTACATAATAATATATTAGTTAATTGATAGTTTCATTTTCCTTCTCCTCATATTTTGACATTCAATGAATGGTCATGATGTATTCTTTTATCAATTAAGAGTAGCGAGTGTTTTCATTAAAGGGTTAGTTTGTAAGGAATGATTATTTTTATTAATCTCATCTGGATATTAGGATATTAGTGCCATCTTTAATATAAGGAAATATCATGATAAGATAATTTTTTTTCTTCTATATCAGTAGTAAAATGAAAAATAGTACACTAAAGATGATAGGCATATAGGGAGAAATTTAATCGGACTCGTGTAATCTTGTTAGTTTGCGTGCATATGTATGAATGGATTGACTATCAAAATTCTCTCCCTCTTATCTCTATCTAGTTATGAAGATTCATATAAATGCTACTAAATGATGTATTTGAAATTAAATTGAAATATTTAATTGTTTGTTAACAAATTTTATGAGGCATATATTGAGGAATGTTTGTTTCATTTGAAATTGTAGACTAAAGTATTTTGTTTTGTCTATTAGGACATCATGTGAAGTAAGTAAGTTAATGGAATACTTTTGCATATACTCTATAGGTAGTCCATATGGTTTAGGTGTTTGATAGATCATGATGGGAACATGTATTGATTAAGATAATCTTATCACTGCATATAGAATGTGCATAGAGAATAGGAATTTATTCTTTTGTGGTTATGTTGAAAAATAGAAGTCTTAGCTTCACAAAACATTTGTGTAATTGTTACGAACTATAAGAATGTTGTGATTGGTCAGTGAAAATATAAAAATGATGCTACTTCGTTACCTTTTTTTGAATTTGGAATTCTAGGAAAATGGACAAATTATTATTTTGGGTAGGTGATACTTGTGATAGAGATAGGTCAAAGCACAAAATTGTGTCATGTTTCAGGACAACTTATCAGCACAATTTAATCTAATTAATTCTAAATAAAAATTAATTTTAGTCAAACATATAGTCTATAAAGATTCATTATGGCTATCCTATATATGAGCCACAACCTTTCCAATTGGAATTGTCTACTAAATGTATATTTAATGCTGCTTTGGGTCTAACTACCATAGTTTATTTATTTTTTGAAAAAATTGACGTTTCAACAACTCCTACTCTTATAAATAATATTTTTTTTGAAATGTAAAAATACCCTTTTATAGATCTATAAGTCAATTTTTATATATATTTTTTATTGAAAGTATGTTATCAACACTAAAATATAAGGTTGATTATCTTGTAAAGGAAAAGTACTAAATTTTATTTAAATTTGTTGGAAAAAATTAAAGCACTAGAGAAAAGAGTCTATGTCAAGAGGATATAATTATTTTATATAGTTTAGATAAATAATTAATAAAAAAGGCGACGTTAAATGGAAAGAGTTATATTTCAGTAAACACAACTTATCAAATTTATTGAAAAATATATATACATAAAAAATAGTTAAAAATATATTTTTGCACTAAAGTTCCAAGTAATCGATATACACAAAAAAATGAACAAAAAAAGGTAAAATTTACTATATAAACTGTGACACCTTGTGTAACTTCAATTTCATCATTTTATTGGTAACTAAATTATAGTGTTTACTTTATATGAAAACATATTTAGATAATTTTTTAAATTTTTTAAAAATTACAAAAATAAAATACACAAAAAAAGATACATTTTATTAGTTTACATCATTTCAAAATTCAAAACATATATTTAACTTTCAATTGATTCAATTTAAAAAGTTAAATCAACATTGGCAATTTCCTTTATAAAAGTTTGACACAACTTTTTGCTTTTACCTAGATATCGTGGGGAATGAGAGTTATGATTTGAATGTATATCCTTTATATGTGAAATGTCGTATCTCTACCCTACCTGCATATGACTCCTTACATAATTATAATTATATAAACGTTCATGTCTATAAGAGATTGTATAGTATTAAAGTAATGTAGTTATTCTAATAACCTAAGTGTCTATTACTCATTCTCTATGCACTCAGGACGTGTGATCTTGGGTGTTGTATTGCGATTACTCCCTATGGTGTGACTAAAAGTGGTTACTTTGTTTCAATTTTTGATTGGGACAATGTTTTGACTATCTTTTGACTAGTATTGTGTGGCTATGGGGTTAGCATTTTGTTTAGAGATTTCTTATGATGAAATGACCACTAAATTCTTGTTTCTTTTTATTTAAATTTGGCACTTGTCATGTTTTCGATTTTGTTGATTTTTCAAATTGCTTGCATCTTTCTTTATTTATTATTGTATTTGGCAATTTTCATTTTGGATGACTTTCTTTTGAGGTTTCTAGTGGTGATTCTGAATGCTTGAATGAGTTGGCCCTAGTTATGTGTTAAGTCTTATATCTATCACATTCACTTAAAACTCTGATAGTGTGTTAAGAGAGAACATCACAGAGAGTGGATCTAGGCATAATGGGGTAACATAATAGTATTGATTTTAGTTAAGGAAATAATTGTATTTTCTTTGATGGAAATTGGTTTGTAATCATCCAAATCATAAGATGTAGTAGGAAGAAGTGTGAACTCAATCTAGTGAATTGTGTGATAAGCTTTAGATAAATATTAATGATCTGCAGACCTATTATTTTGTCGAGTATTTGAAAAGCCTACATGGGTTCTAATTGTATTAAGTAGACTTTAGAAGGTTTGATGTAGGTAATTATAATCATTTCCTCTTTTGAATGAGGTTATATCATGCTTTAGGATTGATGTTTTGGTGTTGTTGTTGATATGATTTTAATACCATGAATCTTTATTCATTCAATGTGTACGTATTATGTACCTTATAGGTAGTACAATATATTAGTTATGACTTAATTTTAGAGTTTAATCTCAGAGTATGTTGTGGTTACCATGGTAATGCAGGAAAGTGTGTATATGTAGGATGTTGTAGTAGACAAGTAAATATAATTTTTATAATGCATATTGATGTAAAATAAGTAAGTTATGATATTTTTGTCTAATATGATATGTACACTTTTGGATAAGGATTTCAGTCGAAGATCTTGTCTTGTATGAATGCATGTTGGAATAGTGGAGTTGAATAAGGGTGTTAGTATGTTTAACCTAGGTAATGAAAGTTGATGCATATACGTGGATTCTCGAATGAGAAAAAAATGAGCTTTGCGATTCTATGATACTTAATACAAAAAAAATATTATTGCAAATATGAAACTCGTTTTAGTCACTTTTGGGTCCGGTAACCTAAGGGTTAATTTTATTTAAATGCGAAAATTTTTCATGCGGTTTCCCTGTTGTAAATTTTCGTATCAAGGGGGAATTAATTAATTGAAAGAGTTACAATGGGGTAATAATAGTTTTTTATTATATTCTTGAATTGTCTTTATTATTCCTTAATATGGATATATGTTTAGTGTGCAAGTGAAAACCTTTTTGGATATTTACTCTGTTGGAGGATTTTCGTGTTGAATTTGAAAGGAGTAATTCTTGTGTTTATGTTGGTCTATTGTTTAATGCGAGATTATTGTGCAAGTTAATTTGGTTAAGTTTTGATTTGGATATACTTGCTTTATCCCTATTGTGTTCTTGTCTTGGGAATAGACCAGTTTGTCCATTTCACACCTCCAGTTGGTTACACCTTGGTAGAGGGTTTGTTTAACCAAGTATGTTTCTTCAGTTTTGCTTGAACTCCCTATGTTTGGTTGCCATTTTTTATTTTCCTTCGATTTCGTTCGAAGTTGTGTAGTGTGATAAGGAAGAGTGGCTTTCGTGTGGGGGCTAGGGCCAAAACTGGCTTCCAGGATAACTTGTTAGTATTAAGGGTCAGGAAAGGTAAAATATTAATCAATATTAATTGTACCCCACTCATGGTTGAGTGCTTGTACAGACTCAGGATGTAGTGGGATGGCCTAGAATGGCAAAACCAACCACCTTGTCCTCTTGAAAGGTTTTTTGGGTCTGCATGAGTCATGGATGGGGGTCAGAGATTTAGGAGACGCTACTAGGATAACCCAGGATGGCAGTTAGTGCCTATGGAGGCCTGCCAAGATAACCCATACCAACTATGCGATGATACTCTTCCCTTATGTTCACTATTTTTTAGTCTTATGTAGGTTTTACTTGGAGAATTCTTGTGGGAGGGTGAACTCACAAAGCTGGTTCCCACTTTTTGGTACATCCTGATTTTTGCTGAAATCATACATTTTTTAGAAAATATAATTATTTAAACTTTAAGAGGTCCCATTTGAAGTAATTAATTGAAGAGAGTTAGATCAAAGGCTCTTAGATCAAAATTTCTTGGATAGAACCTCTCTACTTCTAAATCATACTTGCAATGGAGTCTCCTTTGCATCTATCAAATGCTGATAAAAAACCAATTTTACATTAGCTTTTGAGGGGTCAAACGAATTCATTTAGAAGTTTTGTTTTCTTGAGGATTTAGTCCTTATTATAAGTTTTCCAAATAGTATAATTTTTAATATATTTAAGTTTATTAATATATTTTTATTTTATTTTTTATGAATGTAGGTTTTTCACTGAACAAAAACTTCTTTGTTCAATGCATTGGGAAAAATAGCAAACTAATTCAAAATTTTTTTGAAAAATATCTATGCCCTAGGTATTGATGTCTTCTTTCTAACAAAAAAAATAAAACTTAATTTTGATATATATAGAGCAAGTTATGTGTTCAAACATACACCTATATCTAAATTATAATTAGTCGGACTTCAAAACTTAATAAAATAAAAAATATTCAACATATCACTATCAAACCAACTGCATGCCCTGGGTATTGATGTTACAAACCAAAATTTAAAAGAGATAAGTTTTTATCATTTATAGAAAAAAATTTATACGTTTCGGGATGCACATCACTCTTAAAAAATGTTGTTTCCTGTAAAAAACTACTTTTGAGGGAGATGGAAAAATCAATAAAATTTTATTCAAAAAAATTTGAAAAAAATATATATAGAATCTACAAAAAGGATGTTACAAATCACTAGTTTACATCGCCTTCAAATTCTTAACGATTTAAAAGTTATAGGTGTCAGAAAGTGAAGGTTTTTTGCAAAATGTTCATCTAAGTGTAAAAGTTGGTCAAAAAGTGGGAACCCGTATTGTGAGTTCACCCGGGAGTCATATCTATATGTTTATGCCTTCATGAGTACCCATTGTATATGTTAGACCATATGATGCTTTATTTTGGTCTGCTCGAGGGCCTTATTACTATCTCCTAGCACGTAGGGGTGGTCCCTTTTTAAGCAACATTGTCGGGTGGTAGTGTCACTTTCCATTGGGTATTTTGTTCATTCCTCCTTACAAGGGATTAGCTTCATAGGTGCTCCAGTTGCTCTCTTGGATTTATTATATTCCATATACCAGCTGGATCCTCTTTGTTCTTCTTAGATCATATTTTTATCTTTTGGACCTTATGTGGTCGGATGTATCATTTGTTGATGTATGCCTTCATGGCAAGTTGTAATTTGATGTAATCATTATGAATTTGTATGTGACTTTGTGACCTTAATGACATGTTATTACAATGTGACTTAGATGGTACATCTTGTATGTATATGAATGGAGTTATTGATTAAATGCAATGATATTAACTATGAGGTTTATAGCTTTAGAAATGTAATGTAACTAAACACAATTGTATGAATTCATTCATGCTTAGTGCAATCTCTTAATGAAACCTATTTCTATACTCATGTTGTAATCATTCTACCATGAGTTGGCTTAATCAACCTTATTGTTAATTAGTTTAATTAGGTAATCTTCCTTGGAAACCCTTTAGAAGTTTATGGTTAAGTATTTTGCTTGTATAAATTTTAATACAATGTTATCTTAATATGTCTTTTCATTTTTTATTGTTTTAAAAAAAAATTACACTCTTTTTGAGTGTTTGTAGTTGAATCCTTTAGGGTTTCTTGGCGGGCCATTACAAGAGACACTTCCAATTGGAAACGTTGTGGCCCATATATAACGTAGCTATTATGAATCTATATAGACCATATGTTTGACTAAAATTATTTTTTACGTAGAATTACTTAAATTCACTTGTGTTGATAAGTTGGCTTGAAACGTGACACAGTTTTGTGTTAATACCCTATGGCATGTATAGATCCACATTGAGTAATTATCTTTTGGTGATGTGTTTAATACAAATGGTTAACATTCTTCATTTTGTTTCTACAAGTTACATTTGATGCTGACTTTGGAGGAATCGTTAGCATGTGTGGTGATGTATTCAGGTTCCCTTTATCTACTAGACTAGACATCATTATATTTTTTTGGTTTGGGTAGCCAACTTTATGTAATCCATGTTCCTTTCCTTGACATCATTAAATTCACTTTTGATGATAAGTTGGCTTGAAATGTGTCACAGTTTTGTGCTTTTACCCTATGACATGTATAGATCCACATTAAGTAATTATCTTTAGGTGATGTGTTTGAGACAAATGATTAACATGCTTCATTTTGTTTCTACATGTTACATTTGATGCTCACTTTGGAGGAAGTGTTAGCATGTGTGATTCAATGGAACTAATTTAGAAAGACGTGTGGTGATGTATTCAGATTCCCTTTATCTACTAGACAAGATATCATTATATTTTTTTTGTATGGGTGGCCAACTTTATGTAATCCATGCTCCTTGCCTTGACATTGAGCATCTCAATAATGTAAGTCCTTTGTATATTTCCCTAAGGTTGTACACCTTATTCTTGAAATTCCAATCAGGTGTTCTGATCTTCCTTGTCCTTGATCCTAATATATTGTTATCAATTATTCATATTGTGAGTGTGATTCTCACTGTGTTTTATCCCTTCTTGGTTTTTCCATGTAAATATAGTGTTCTTGTGTGTTTTGTGCTATATGGTTTCATTTTTCACCTTTGTAGAGATAAATTAATTGTGGCTTGAATTTTAAAGTATTATAAATAAGTTATTCTAAGGTCGAGACTAATTCACCCCTCCACTCTTAGTTATAGATGACTTTCTCAATAGTCAATGAACTAAAGGAGAGGATGAGGAGATGTAATGATCTTGTGAAAGTCCTAAACTCTTTACCTAAGCTAAACCTTACAAGGATAAGTGAGAATGACACTTTAGCACATTTACAAAACTTTACAAGATACTTAGAAAGACCTCCAATAGACCCAACAATGTCACAACAAGATATTGTTTACCTCTACAAGGTAGGAAAATGGCACAATAGGTCTACAACACCCTTAAATACATCTCTATGACACAAACAACTTTTCATATAAGTTTTCATTACATCCATCTCAAGTAATATTTTAAATATAAATGATTTAAATTAAATTATTAGAGGATTAAAATGTCATTTTAGTATACAAATATATTGATTTCAAAGAATTCAATGAAAAAATAAATTAAACTATAAGAGAAGAGTCCACATCAAAGGCTCATTCTACTATCCTTTGTACCCAAATAGTGGTATATATGCCACCCAACCACATAGAAATAAATTATCCTCCCTTTGTATTAGGAGATAATAAGAAAGGCCACAAACAATCAACACATACAAGACATATGAGGAGATATACGAAAACTCATCCAAAGATGCATGATAAGTATCAAAAACAAAAACATACATGGCATCTTACCATGAGTTTCATTGTGCAACATACAAAGACCAATAAAATAAAGAAATCACATAACATTAATAAATCAACACCATTATGGAGGGCATGATTCTCTTTGACATGCTACAAACCTATAGGGCTAGATATTAGATCATAAGAGTTGAGACTTTTATTCCATAGATTAAAGTGATGGATCATGTAGATCCAATTACTCTTCTTTAACATATGAGGGGACTTTATCTTACTAGATCCATGTCTTGTAGTTGACTAGGACTTTTGAAGTTAGTCTTTAAAATCACTCAAAGCGTGAGATAGTCACACATTATCTTGTTTCATTATTAAATTTATTTCATTAGTATTCTATTATTATATAACATCCTATAGGTTATCAAAGTGTCTCATTTGTGTATTTTCCCCCACTAGATGCCACTTCCATCATTAATTTTAATATCTATTGTTGGTTCATCATATTCCAATGAATGTAGAATAAAATAAAATAAAATAATGTAATTCTCTCAATTTACCATGTTCACCAAATAGGCATAACTTTAACAAAACTTCTTATACACTTGATATGGTATGCAAATTGGTTCGGGTTAAAATTTATGTAATAATTCATTTTTCCACATTATAATCCATCAAAATGTAACAAGAAATCCACTTTTTAAGTTTTTTTAAATTTCATGAAAAGCTAGTGAATAGTCCATCCACCATTTGAATAGCTCCAAAACCCCAAAATAGATAAAGTTTCAAAGTAAACCAATTTTGCATTTAAAACCCACCTCACTTTTTGAGATAATATAAATAGATAAATAAAAAATAATTTTTTAATTGATAAAATTATGCATAGATGTTATGATTATTCAATGAAATCAAAATTAATATAAACAAGCCAAATATAAATTATCTAGACAATAAATAACCAATAAAAATGACAAAACTCATATTAACATTAAATTTTCAAGAAAATAGAAATTAACATGAACATTTCAAGACACTCTTCATGAGTCAATCACATCAAGGATTAGGGGTTTTTGGTATTACTATAAATAATGGTAATTGAATAATAACACAATAAATAACATGTGAAATCATCCTTGACGTAGTATGATAGGTAAGACATAGTGTGAATCACCTAATTTGACATCTTGTCATTACCACCATAGGGGTACGATCAGACATGTCTGGCTACATGAAGTCTATATGCTGTACCTAAAAATACTCAATCCACATCAAAGGTAACTATGTAAAAATACATAATAGTTGGAGACATACAATTTTCCCAAAAAATAAAGAAATATTTTATATACAACTCATTTCATTTTACTATTTTAAGGAACATTTTCATTAAACTTTAGCATCAATATTAGTTCATCAAAACATCATAATTCACAATCAAGTTAATCTATATTTAAAGAATATTTTGAACATCATTAAAGTAAGCATAATAAAATTAGGTCAAATACCATTTCTCACATATTACAGGAAATATCAACATGAAAGACTATATTAGGTCCACATAAGGAACCAAAAATATTAGTACATATACATAACTCAATGTAGAACCATTAACAGTCAACATGATGAATTTTCTTCTTGAATATGTGGGTGGTCCATACATATCATATGTCATCAAGGTGCGATAAAAATAATGAACCAACACATAGAGTGAGCTCACACATAAGTGAAACAAAACAACAATACTTTAATCTTAATCTCCAAAATACAAACAAGAAGGGTTTTATACTTGTACATATAAAAGGGAGAGTTAAGTAGTCAAAGTAATGTTCCTTTATGAAAATAAACTATAAGATATCACATATAAAATATACAAATTACAAAAATAATGCTTCTTAATAGAAAATAAAAAATAAAATAAGTAATGAGTATGATAAATTAACCTAGAAACCTCAAATTGATATATATATATAATAAATGACATAATGAAAATTATAAATAAATTAATTATAAAAGATCTTTAAAATTAAAAAACAAAATTAAGAAAAAAAAAGATGGTTAATCATGTCAATTTTATTGAACACAAATATAGTGACAAAAGCTTACTTGATTGTAACTATATTAATATACAATTTGTTTAACTTTGAAAAACCTTGTACCTTAGAAAAAGTTAAAGATTATGCCTATACATAGAAAGATTAAATTAAAAGCTTAAAAACTAGCACTTGCACCTAGGTGAGTTACAATGGATAACATCGACATTAATTTATAAAATTATAAATGTTAGATAAAATTATATAAATTCAAAGCATGTAAACATTTTTTTATTAGAGTTGTGATAAACTGATTCAGGGAGTCTTTGTGTTTCCTTCTACGTTTGGTGTTGGTCCCTTGAAAATAATGGAGAGCTGATCTTAATAAGCCTTTCCTACAAAATAGAAATCCATAAAGAGTTAAAACTGAGGAAATTTATGTATATTGAATTTGAGCATCAATGATTGGCTTTGGATCTTTACCTGAGATATTGATGGATCAACTAGTTAAACTACCGTATGGACATCTCTACGTGAGTAAATTAAAAAAATCCTTCTTGCTTTAAAATTGTTTATTAAACATGTGTCAAAGATGTACATAGTGATGTTAAAGGAGTTAAAATGTAGATAAAAATAAAGGTTTGTTCTCTAAAACTTGTGGAGTCCTAGTTCAACATAGTTTAATTATTTATACTAGTATTACTTGTATTAGTTATTATAATTATATGAATTAGAATTTTGAACCATTTTTTTTTTGTATATTTAAATGTAGCTTTATATGATTAAATATGTACTATAGATCAATACCAATGAGATCAAAGGTTGCCACTTAGAATCATACTAAGTAGAAATGATTTTGAAGAAAACGTTATAAAATTTATAGTATTTAAGAAAGTAACCAACTAAATATATGAATTAAAATATTCTAATATTAAAAATTAATTTGAAACATCATTTAAAATTTTAAAATAGGTGAATTTTTATTGATCAATGTTTTTGATTACAGGAAAAATAGGTTTTTAAGGGACTTCGAAACCCTTTACATAACATAATTTGTATTGATAAACGTTACATTGTGAAATTGAAAATTTTAAAAATGCTTCAACATGATTCGTGATCCCAACTCTCAACTTAGAAAATAATATTAGAATTATATATTAGATATATATTTTTAATGAAAAGTGTCCATATTATCATTTATAGAATATGATTATACATTAAATTTAAATAAATAGATAAAATTATATACCCACATGAACTTAGATATTAAATTTATATATTAAGAATGACCACTCTTAAAATGTATTATTTGTCACTATTCCATTTTCTTCACTTAAATTTGTAGCAATTTTATGTTTAAATATATATATTTATTTTTGAAAGAGAATAACAATTTTTTTTATGATTTCAAAGAGCCATAGTTTCATTGTAGAGCCTCAAATTTAACTATTATTAAAATCTCTAGATAGAATTGGATCCATCAAATAAAATAGAATTAAGAGTACAACTAAATATGTTTCTACAAGATTATCAATCCCCCTTTTGAATTTTCAAATGATTATAAATTTTAAATGAATAATCATTGTATTTTTGTTAATTTATTAATATAACTAGAATCATTTAAAAAATATCATAAATATATTAAAAAAATAAAAATAAAACAATGAGCATGATATTTTTTATTCAAGATGTTAAAAATGATAAATAACAAACTTATTGATTACTTTTAAGTATTTAAACATTTTAAATATTTAAATATTGCATTAAAATTTTCAAGATAGAGATGATAATGATTCGTTAATGGGAAATTTGGATTATCAAGTGTTAAGTCCACCACAACAATTATCAAAAACATGATAAATTTATTTATTTTTTATAGTTGTAAATGAAAATATCATCATGCATGTTTGGTACCTCTAGAGCGGAAGACACACATTAATATAAAAAAAGTTTTGTTCTTTATTATTATTATCTTTTTTTTTAATACACTTGGTCATAGATGAGGCTTAATACTCTATTGTGTTGTGCTACTTTTCAACAATTAAATCTTGACCAATTAAATTTTGTAGGCAATAATTGGTCATTTCCTTGTTTGTTGGTTATTTTCTAATGATAAATTTTAGAGATAATAATCTCAAATTTGTTATATTATTAAATTTTAATTGTTAATTATTTTTAAGAAATGCATTTGAAATCTAGATAGGTTAGCCAACAGGAATTCAGAAAGGAAAAGAATTGATTTTCTACATTGTTAAATTTTTTCCAGTCAAAACTTTTCGATGCCTGATTTTTGAAAACATGGCATGTGACAAATTTCTGGTAGGGGAGCTCCCCCATAGGAAATAGCCTATTGGCTAGTTAATATTTTTAATGTAAAAGTTACTAATAAATGTAGTTAGGTATATTACAAATAATTTTGTGAAGTGGACCATGAAATATATGATATGTAAGAAATAATATTCCCTAGGGTTAATTTTTTTGAGATAAGGATTATCTACGTAGCCTACGCGAGTTAACCATAGCGAATATTACTTAGTAAAATGTAATGAGCACAAAAATTGATTCCAATTTTTTTATAAAAACAAACTAAGATATATTTATCTTCGAATTAAGAGTGTTTTAATATTCTAAAAACATGACAAGTTTTTATGTTGTTCAAATTAGAGCTAAAAGAAATGTGTTGAAAAGTTTAAAATATTAATGATTAAATAATAACATTATCTGAAGAGTTGCTCTGCAATTTTTCGGTGCTATGGAGGACAATCGGTGACTAGGGGTTTGGGCAGATGTCACTTGGGATGACCCGTCGCACATTCCTCAATGAGTTTTTACCAGAGGTCGTTGGGAGGATAAGGCGCTTCCATCTTCACAAGCAGCTCAACTAGTTCGCAATAAATGGTTTAGGCTTGTGTCTACCTACTTTCAGGGGTTTTCTAATCTGCATCGTAATGTTCCTCGCAAGAAAGTTTTTAGGGCTAATTACACTTGACGATCTGCATATCATGGTAATCAAGGGCACCGCCGTTGGAATCCCACTTTTCATCAAAGATCCCTTTATGGGAAAAATCATTCATTTTCTCCAGTGGTTGGTTCTCGACGGGTGGATCATGAAGTTAGGGTTTCATCAAATCCTTCTGGCAAAATGGGTACCGATGCGATGGAAACTAGGGTTTCTATCTATGCGACTCTGGTGGTCGGTCAAGTAAGTTCAAATCCTAACAATGCTAGTCCTGAAAAGGATAAGGTATGTCATATTTCTAATCCTCTATCTCATGCTTGGGCTCCCATTCCTTGCATTGATCTTCTTGGTTATTATGTTGATAAAAAGGCTTATTAACTTCATTCAAATTCTATTATTGGGGATCTTTAGGGGGATCAGATTTGTTTGTCCAAACTTTTTGCTAAGCTATAGAAACATTGGGTGGACATTCATTATTTTTGGCTCCTCTCATCTAGTTCATTTATTATTGTCTTCGATTCTAATTTGACTCGGGATAGGGTTTTGGATTCTCCTCACCACTGGTTTGGGAAGCATTTTCTTTCTGTTTCTACCTGGAAGCCTTTCTATGTTCCTGCTTGGTCAAAATGTAATTTTTCTCCCTTTTGGTTTGCTCTTCCTAAGCTCCCCTTTGAATTCATTGATCTTGATGTTCTGCAACTTATTAGTAACTCATTTGGTACTTTTGTCACATCCAAGTTGGATTTTGTGGAGGGGGAGGTTCTGGTAAAAATATGTGTTTTACTTATGCCTGAAAGTATTTATCCCTGTACTTGTAATATCAAGTCTCATGATGGGATTTGGCATCAAACTATTGAGAAACTGGAGTCTGAGCTTTTAAAATCCCCCCTTATTATAGATGCTCCTTTGTTCATGGAATTTAAGAAAAAACATCAGGTGATGGATTCAATAGATGCGAACCCTAACATTTTAATTCAGCCTCAGTAGATCATGACCTCTGTTGGGAAAAATCTCACTAAAGAGGATCAGTTGAATTCTATTCAAGTTAATGTTTCTCCTTCCATGAACAAAACATTAAAAATTTCAGAGCCCATCTCCAACTTTTTTAGGAAAGACTCTGAGATTATTTCAAATCCTCTGGATACTGTGGACAATTCAAAAAATAAAATTTTGGCTTCTCCTCTTGACCTAGTAGCCTTAGATGCTTTTAAAATGTTTTCTTTTGAAAAGGTTTCAAAAGGAGAGCCTCTATCTAACTCGTCCTTAATTGCTCAGATTAAACTTTTAACCTCTGATTCTTCTCATCAGGGTCCTCAATCATTAGATAAGAAGCCTACTCTAGGTTTCAATGAGTTACCTAAGATAGTTGTGCTTGATTTAGAGCTAGTACAATAGGTGAATGAGCTGTTGGAAAATCATGCCCCCCTTGGTGGGATGGAGGTGGCGGATAGAGTTATTTGCTCTATTGATAGTGCCTTAGGACAAATCAAGTCTCTTCCTATTGTTTCAACTTCAAATCCTTTTGACATTTTGGGTTCTAAAGATGAGATATTGACTGATAAACTGATATCCCCTTCACATAATGGTAAGGACTTGCCCATTGTTCAATCCTCGTTGGCCTTGTCCCCTCCTTTTGGTTCTCCTAGAAGAGGTAGGCCTCCTAAAGTTTCTCGTACTAATCTAGAAGTTTTTCCTAGGATCCAGATGACTCTATCCCTTTCTCCTGGGATTGATAAGAGGAAGGTTTCACTTTCCTTAGGTAATAGAAAGAAGGATAAGCTTCAATTGTTTAGTCCTCCTATGACTAGGTCTGGGGCTGTCGAAAAGATCCTGCAAAAGTGCTTTGGAGACTTTACTAAGTCTCTTGAACTTGAGAAGAGGGGAGTTTCGACCTCCCCTCAAGAGCAATGAAACTTATATCCTAGAATGTTAGGGGCTTAAATGCCCCTAACAAGCGACGCTTGATTAAATCGCAATTGGATTTAATCAAGTGTGATTTAGTTATGCTTCAGGAAACAAAATTGTCTGATGAATCTACTAATGTGCTTTTCACATGTTGGAAAAATTGGAACTTTCTCTCTTTCCCTTTTGTTGGTGCTTTATTATGGAATGCTTATAATATAGAGGTACAATTTGTCTCTTCGGCAGTCCATTGGATGTTGTTCTTGGTTACTAGCAAGGTGTCTAAGGTTAAATTCTAGTTGTTCAATATTTATGCTCCCTCTGGGATTCAGGGTAAAAATAAATTATGGAGGGATTTGAGTAAGGTGGCTTCTCCTTCGAGGCAAGGGTCTCTTGTTGTCTTTGGAGGGGACTTTAATGTGATTTTGGATTCTAGTGAGAAAAGTGGAGGGATTTTTCCAAACAAAAGAAACATGGAGGATTTTGGGAGTTTCATCCTTCATATGGGTCTCTTTGATTGTAAGTCTTAGAATGGGATATTTACTTGGACAAACATGAGAAGGGATTTCTCACAAATAGCAGAAAGATTAGATCGGTTCCTACTCTCTGTAAATTGGTTGCAGTCAGACCTTGAATTTTCTTCCTCCATCTTGCCTATGTCAGGTTCTGATCATTTTCCGATTTCTCTCTGTATTTTGGAGGATAACGCTCCCTTTCAGTCTCCTTTTAAGTTTCAACCTATGTGGTTTAGTGATGCCTCTTTTTTAACTCTCCTAAGGAATTGGTGGGAATCTGCTCCCTTCTGTGTAGGTTCTCAAATGTTCCAATTTGTTAATAGGATGAAGTTCTTAAAATTGAACATTAAAGAATGGAATAATTTACATTTTAAAAACATTTTTCATGAAAAACAAAGAATTCAGGATATGATAGAAACTCTTAATAAGCATGTGCTTGATCATGGTATGGTTCCCCTGGTTTTTGATGAGCTAAAATCTTTAAGGATAGAACTTGAAGAAATTCTGGCTAGAGAAGAGATTTTTTGGAGACAAAAATCTTGAGAGGTATGGTTGTCTGATGGGGATAGAAATACTACATTTTTTCATTCTTCTACTAAATTAAAAAGGAGTAGGAATAGGATCTCTTGTATAAAAGATTCTTCAGGAAAGCTACTTACAGAGCCCGAGGAGATTGCTATGGAGGCAGTAAGTTTCTTCAAACCTTTGTTATCTTCTGAAGGTGGTAATTTTCAAAATGATTTCATTTTTGGCATTCCATCTCTAGTATCACTTGAGGATAACAAAATGTTGATGTATCCCATTTTCCTTGAAGAAGTTAGGCTAGCAGTTTTTGCTATGCACCCTGATAAGGCCCCAAGTCTAGATGGGTTCACTCCCTTATTTTTTTAGAAGTGTTGGGATTTTGTGGGCAGGGATCTGCTCCTCGCTCTTGAAGAAAGTAGGAGAAATAGATCAATTTTGAAAGAACTTAATACCATGATGGTTGCTCTTATTCCGAAAAGGGAAATTGTTAATTCTTTTGTTGATTTTCATCCTATCACTCTGTGTAATACCTTATATAAGATTTTCACTAAAGCAATATCCATTCGGCTATCCAAAATCCTCCCTAAACTCATTTTAGTAGAACAAGGTGGTTTTGTACCAAATAGGGAGACACCTGAGGGAGCTATTGTAGCTCATGAAGTTTTACATTCTATCTCCCTTCAGAGATCCCTGGCCATGATTTTAAAACTTGACATGGTTAAGGCCTATGATAGAGTAGAATGGAGGGCTTTAGGTCTTGTTTTGGAAAGATTAGGCTTTTCCAGGGCTTGGATTAAATGGATAATGGCTTGTATTTCATTTGCAAGGGTTTTGATTATGATTAATGGTTCCCCCTATGGTTTTTTTTCCTCCTCTAGAGGTTTAAGACAAGGAAACTCTCTTTCCCCATTTCTGTTTATTCTTTTAGTAGAGTCTTTTAGTTGGGCTATTAAGGCTGCTAAATTGAAAGACCTTTGGCTTGGGGTAAAAATTCCAGGAGTACCAGGATCTATATCACACTACTTGTTTGCAGATGATACCTTGTTATTTGGTCAAGCCTCTATGCAGGAAGATTTTGTCATAAATGAAGTTATTCAGAATTATGCCTCCTTTATAGGTCAGAAAATAAACCCTGAAAAGTCAAAAATCTTCTTTCTTCACACCCGCAATTAATCCAAACTAGATTGTTGGCTTTTTGGGGTTTTGATTCTAGCTCACTTCCATGTACTTATCTAGGTATACCCTTATTTATCAAAAAGGATAATTCTAGCTTTTGGGATAAAATCATTTCAGCCATCTCAAAGAGAATCCTTTCTTGGAATCATAGGTGGTTGAATCTAGCTGGAAAAATTGTTCTCATTAAATCTGTGTTGAATGCAATTCCTATTTATCTTATCTCAATATTAAGATCTCCAAAGGATGTGTTGGTAAGCTTACAGGATACTCTAAGGTCTTTTCTCTGGAGTAGCAATAAAGATGGGAGGAAAAAACTTGCTCTTGTGGCATGGGATAAAGTTTGCTTACCGAAGGTCCTAGGGGGTACTGGTATCAGAAATATGGAAAAACAAAATTTAGCCTTGGGGGCAAAATTGGTTTGGAATTTGTGTGAGAAGTCTGATTCTTTATGGTCTCATATTATGTTTGCTAAATATCTGAATAATGGTCCTAGGGAGTATATTTTCCAGATTTCCAATCTTCCTTTAGGTTCTGCTATGTGCAACTTCATATGTAAATGTAGATCTGTTATTTTGCCAAATCTCCCCTGGGTTGTACATAAGGGCACTAAGATCAGATTTTGGGATGAAAGCTGGAATGGTCACCCTCCATTACAAAGTCTAAGGAATTGGTCCCCCCTGATATCCATTCTTTCCTCCCTTTGGGGCACTTCAGTGGTGGATTACTTTGACATTAATTATAGTGGAAATATGAGATTGGCTAAATGGAAGCCAATTGACTTTTTGGTTATATATCATGATTTGAAATTGCAGTATACCGAGGTCCTGAGTGAGAGGGTGGTTATCCTTTCTGATGTTGAGGACGAATTGGTTTGGACTAAGAATATTTTTGGTAAATATAAGGTGAGGGATGGTTATAATTCCCTCATGAATGATAATGATCACCCTGCTTGGCCGTATAAACTTTTTTGGCATTCAGCCTGTTTGCCAAAAACTGGTGCTTTTGCTTGGCTGGCAGTTCAAGATAGGGTTCTCACAGGCATGAGATTGGACAGGTTGGGTATCACAGTTGCTTTCACATTTGTGTTGTGTAATAAACACCTGGAATCCTCTTCCCATCTCTTTTTACATTGTGACTTTGCATATCAATGTTGGTAGTGGTTGTTTGATAAATTGAATTTGACATTTTTTATGGGAATTGACCTGATTACCTTCTTTAGTTCTTGGCCACTTTTGTTTACTTCATCCTTTTATGCATGTTTATGGATTATTTCTCCATTTATTGTAATATGGAATATTTGGTTAGAGCGTAATTACAGGATCTTTAGAAATACTAGCTCTTCTCTCCCTAAGGTCCTACTAAAGATTGAATTGTCCATTTATGAGGTTGCCTTGTCGTATATATGTAGAAAATTCGATAATCTCACTTCTTTTTCTCATTGGGATAGTAGGGTGACTAGAGTTTGGAGCATGCTATCTGCTCTTCCTTCCCATGGTTCAATTTTGAGAAAAGGTGTTGTTTTAAATAACAGAAAGTTGGCATCTTGGAAACCACCTCCTCTTGGTAAGTTCAAATTGAACTTTGATGGTGCCTCTTGTGGAAATATAGGTCTAGCTGGGGTAGGTATGGTGATTTTTGACCATCACTCTCAGACTATTCATGCTAGGTGTCATGCAATTGGTATTCAGTCTAATAACTTTGCTGAATTTAAGGCTTTGTCTTTGGGTCTTGAATTGGCTATTTCCCTTGGCATTAAAGACCTCATTATTAAAGGGGACTCATTGGTGCTCATTCAGAGTGTGTTAAATAAGAAATCTCATTGTTGGCAATTGCAATATCTTCTTGATCTTATCCTTCAGCAATTGGAATCTTTTGATTCTTTCTTCATTACTCATTGTTATAGAGAAATTAATCGAGTAGTAGATTTTTTAGCTAACCTTGCTATTGAGAGTAATGCTATTCTTTGTGATATTAGCCCTGTTGACATTCTTGTTCCAGTTTTGGAATACTTGTAGTAATCTTGTGGTCTTTTTGTCCTTGACTTTTGATAAATTTCCTTCTATTGTCAGTCCAGATAGGCATTATTATTGTTTATGTATAGCTGGTAATCTAATTTTGTATGTGAATTATCAGATGCATAGTTTAGCTGCAGCTGTTATAAGCATTAAGGGTGACTATCTTTATTGGCTCTGGTTCATCATATTTATCTTCAAATAAAAATAAAAAGCTTCTTGAATGTGATTTTTCTCTCAGAACCTTTTCTCAAGGTTGCTTTCAAGCGAGGGATTTTGATCACATGTTGTTTTGATTAAAAGTGATGGGCCATGGCTTTCTATGTAATGATTATTGCCAATTCTATCTATCGACTTTAGGGGAGATTATACAGTACCTCTCACAGAGGTGGCTATGAGGTTTAATTATTATTGGCCTTTTGTGGTTCACTCACTATACATTCTTTAAATGATTGTTTGGAAACTTGTTTTTTAACACATAAGTGGATCATGCATTATTATAATAAGTGTTTATGCTCAGCTGGTAATCTAACTTTGTATGTAGGTAATTGTTGCCATATACATAGTGTGGTTGTGAGCCATCATAAGCATTTTTTGAGACTATGTTTATTGGTTTTATTTCATTCTTTTTATCTCCAAAATGCCTTAAGAGTGGCAGCATGCTTTATCATTAGCTTTGCTCTCTCACGTGGGATATGGAATACATGTTTTGATTAATTGTGATGTGCCTTGGCTTTCAATATAATGATTACTATTGTACTGTTTATCGGCTTCAGTGGAGATAGTATGGTACTTCTCATAGAGGTGATTATGAGGTTTAAATTTTTTTTGCCTCACCCGAGTTGCATTTCTTACAATGATTTTTGGAGATTTGTTTTTTCGCATGAGTGGATCATTCATTATTATGAAAGGTGGCAACATTATTATAGGCCTTTGTTTATTTGATCGATCAGGATGCATTTCTTGGCATATTTTTTCTTGGCTCCTCACATGGATGACATTCATTACAGTGTATGGTAGCCAATTAATTTAGTTTTCTTTTGGCTATTTATTAAATCTGTTGCAGAATGTCTTTGGTTTCCTTCATCGATGGTATCTGAAGGAATTCTTCTCTCTGAGGGAAAGGTAAATAATCCTCATGTCTTTTATTCTTCTGACTTATCATGTTATAGTATCTACTCTTGAGGAAGACATTGTTGACAACTATGGTTATGTTTCTGAAAAGCTTGGAAGAGTTTTTGTTTTCCATAATCTGGAGTTGGATTCTGAAATTCGCAGAGTGCTGGGTAATCATTGGTTGCTCTCTCCTTCTTTTATCTCTTTTTCAGAAGTTTTGTCTCATTTTTTTACTATATGTTATGATCTTTTGTGGGATAAGACTTTGGTCCAGCTTATTGCATCAAAATTTGTGGTTCCTCCAATGCTTGATATGCATCATCTTGGGTCAGCTTTGGATAGTTATATTTTTGATATGGGTACTCTTCCTTATGGGGGCTTTCTTTCTGTTCAAAATCTTTTGGAAGATGGGCACTATGGGCATTTTCTCTCTGAAATTAGAATGGGCCTGATATGTGACACTATTGATGAAGCTCTAAAATCTGTGGAAAGTTTGTTTGGTTTTATATCTCCCCAGGTTTTGGTCAGAGCTCGGGAAGTGTTAGTTGGTCTTCATGCTCTAATTAATTTCTATTTTGCTTCATTTGAGACTCCTCTCCCTGCGATCCCTATGCAGTCACTGGTTCCTTAGGATGCCCGACCTTGTCCTCTGAACGAAAGCTCAAGTAATTGGTTTTTGGACTAACAGTTCCCACCTTTTAGAGATATCTCATATTTTTTTGCAGACAGTTTTTGAGATGGATTTTGGATAGTTATCATTTTCTGAATTCTATGGAGTTGGAGATTTTCAGTCTATTCCAGTTTCGGTCCTCCTTGGTTTCACTTCTTGGTATCTCGGCATGCTCCTCTTCATTTTATATCTTGCTGTTGTTATAAGTTGATGGGTTCCTAGTTCTTCTTGTTGTAAACTTTTTGGCAATTCAGCCCCGATTTTTGTAACCAACTGAGTTTTTTAATCAGTTGAGATATATGCCCTATGGGGTCTATGTAAATAGGGCATCTATATGGGTATGGGTGAGTTTTTGGGTCATCAAGATCCTCCTATTTTGTAAGGGTAGTATAGTTTCTTTCTCAAGGCAACAACCAGAGGTTTTCTTGCAGGTTCTTTCCTACCAGTATGCCTTTTTTTGAACCCGTTGTATAATCTTTTTAAAAAAAAATATAATAAATTTTAGTGGCTATGCCACTTTTAATGAAAAAAAAATAATGATTAAATAATAAGTCTCCTCAATGAACTCTTACTATCTTAAACAAGTGTCATGTAGTGGAGAGTAAATTGATTTTATAACTGTATAATTTTAAAATCATAATTTTAATTAGATTGAAGATCATAATTATAACTAAATTAATTTATTATAATAATATATTATTTCGAAGGCATTTTGCCTTTGCCTGATTGAGTTTATTATTTTTTACATGAATAAGTCAAATACATTGTTGAATTACTACATTATTTTTTATTAAGATAAAACTAGTTTTGAAGGGGCCTCTAAACCCTTACAATCAGTGAAATGCCCTCAAATAATGCACTAGACTACCCAACAATGAACAACGGGTTTTATAAAGGACTTGAAACCTACTGGACTTATGGGCATCTACAACCCAACACCCAAAGACTACAAAAGAGTATAAATAAAAATATAGAGCATCCACAACTAGTTAGACACCAGCCATAATTCAAGAATGAAACATTACAAAATAGGCTAGCCCAAGAAGAGGGCCTAAGTCATCAAATAATAGACCTCAACAAACTAAGAACAAGGGGTTTTCCAGGCACCCTTAACCAACAAGAAGGGTTTTCCCCATGCTCCCATAACTTGTAATAGAAATTCTAGGCCACAAAAAACTATGAAGGCAAACACTAACCAGAAATAAACATTAACCAAACTAGGTCCTTAAAAGAAACAAAAAAAATAGGGTTTTTTCAGGCTCCCTCAACCTCGTCACTGGGTTTTGTAAGGTTCCCACAACCTTTCAAGGTGCAAAAAATAACATCTCTTCTTCAAAGAACAATCTAGGATGTGCAGGGACATGAGGTTTTAACAAGGCTCCCTTAACCTCAAACTTGAGGAAGAACAATACTAAGAAAATCATAGCCTCCATCCTCTCCACCTCAATTGGAGAATACAAAAGGAAAATAGCATGAAGGCAAGTCTTTACTCCTAGACATTCAAGAGACATCACATCATCAGCTTCCCTACAACATTCTCCAGTCTCACCCATAGCATCCACCTTCACCTCAATAAAAGATAAGTCATCTCCAACAACATCCATCTTCAACTCTAAAGAAGATAGGGCCAACTCTATAGGAAAATCTAGATAAAAGCAGAGATTCTAAGGAAAAAACCAATAAAAAAATGAGAAGCCAACCCAAGGGCCAATAGGGATAGAAATATTCAAAACCACCCAAAGAGAGGGTGCACCAAATAGCACCCAGCAGACCACAATGAAGGGCTCCAAGAAAGAAAGTTGAGGAGGATAAACCATATCAAAGAAAAGGTTACCATCCCCCATGAAGCACATCAGGCCTAGAATACTCAAAAAACAAAGAGCTCCTTCCAAAAAATAGGGCCATAGAACTGGGTCAGTAGCATCTCACGAAATGACAGAAGCAATAAAAGGAACCCAAAACATAGCCCACCCACTCTGCCCACAAACCAAACCTTCCATATGGAAGAAAAATATATCGAATAAGGGCATCTCTGCAAAGGGAGAGCCTCTGAAAGCAGCCCCATTTGAGGAAAGAATAACTACCCTAAAAATAGAAGGGAGATAGGAAAAAGAGCCCCCGCCAGCGATGGAAAAAACAGAGCAGAAAAAGGGAAAGGGGAAGACCTCAGCACATCCCCCACAACCCACGATCCCATCAGAAATTCTAGCAACCTATTCACCATCAAAATCCTCCTATGTCCTATCCCAAGGTGCCCCTACCCAAACACTCTGATCGTAGAGCAACCAAATCGCAGAGCACAGCCGAACATCCAAGCAGAGCCCAAGGGAAATGATCAAACCATCATTGTCATCATCCGCTTCATATTCTCTGCCATGAGAATCTCCTAAAACCCTCGCTCATACCTCACCTCCTTTCTCTCCTCATTTAAAATTTATTAATTTGAATTACTACATTGTTAATTATAAAATCTAAATAAATTGAAGAAAAAAGATTGAGAAAGTGATATAAGTTAATGGAATAAGAGATAATTTTGCAAGGACAAATATTTTAATAATACAATAATAATATTGCATAAGAAATAAAAAATATTATCATTACCATTAAACTTGTCACAATTTGAATAAAGAAAATCTTAATTAAAAACGTATACAATAAAATGATATTAAATAAATTTAATGTAAGTAGTTTATTTGAGCAAGTGATGTGTAGTAAACCATTTTTAATGGTTTTTATGTTGGTTTATCTTTTCACAGTTGCAATAAGTTGCATTTGTTCGCTTGTTTGAGAAACTATGTTTAACAAAAAATTAGTACAAAATAAAGATATTATTAGTATTCTTATATTATTGCTTTTTAATTATTATATTATCAATGTATTATAAGAATACTACAATATTATTCTATAATTCTTTATATTTTTATTATTATTATGTTTTAGATTAAGGATAAACAAGTTTTGAGGGGACTGAAACCCCATACAACAGGTTTTGAAGGGAGCTGAAACCCTCAGATTTTACCAAGATTTGGAACCCAAAAAACAACATTGCCTAAAGGAATAATCATCAGAAAACCACCAGCCGAACCACAGGAAAGACTAAAAAATACTAGCCTGTAAACCAAACATAAGGGTTTTACTAAGGCTCCCTTAAGCTTCGACTGACAACATGGGTTTTCCAGGCACCCATAACCTTCAAAGACACTAGAATACAATAGGTAGAAATACATTCAGGATTAGGACTTAGAGGGTTTTGAACGGCTCCCATAACCAATAGCCTAGGTTTTTAACTAGCCCCCAAAACCAACAGAGAAGGGCTTTCCTAGGCTCCCTTAACCTGAAACATAGATATCAGGTTGCCAAAAACAAAACCTATCTTTAACCAAAAACCAAAAGAACAAGTGGCCAGGTTGGGCCCTTGAAAACTACTAGCATCCAGCCTGCTTGTGGGTTTTACAACGCTCCCACAACCTGAACTAGACATCAATAAAATAAAATAAAAACAATAGCCAAGAGGGGGATTTTGAAAGGCTTCCTAAACCTTCATAATGGGTTTTAAAGTGTCTCCCATAAACAACAGGAGGGCACCAGTCACCACACAACATCTAATTAGCACTCACCTTTTAGCACAATACCTCTACACCTCAATAAGAAAGGAAACCACCTCAATAGGAGCTGGAAGGAAAGAGACCAAACATAGGGAAAATTAAGTAGATAACCCCAAAACAAAGACCATCAGCCAACAAATATTCACATGATGCTTAGCTGGAAAGAAGGGTTTTGAAAAGGCTCTCAAAACCTTCAACAAAAACATACGCCAGTACCAAAAGGACTCTATGCCAATAAGTTTCACCAAAGTATCCACCTCTAAATGAGAAGAGGGAAAGAAACTCATCAGCAAAGAGAAAATCACAGGAGGAAATCCAACCTCAAACAGAAAGGTATGCAATACCCCAATCAAGATCCATCTCACCAAAATCTGCCCACAACTCTTCCCCTCTATAGAAGAGTGGTCCACCTCAATAAGACAGATAGAGACAAAAGGAAGAAAGATAACCAGGGAAACACTAGATAATCTCTTGAAAATAATAGATTCATAAAAGCACTGACAATCTGCAAGATAAAACTTAGAAATATCACACCAAAAATATGCAGGGACCTCCCAGATAGAGTTTCCCAACTAGACCAGATCATTCCCAAAGGCCAAAACATAACTCGTGGGGAGAAAGAACTCCAGAAAAAAAAAACCTCAACCCAAATCCCAAATATCCTCCTCACACCAAGGCACAAGTAGGAGAGCACAGACTACAGACAAAGCCATCATAGCCACCACCCAAACTTTCTTACGAAGCAACATGACCAGCAAAAGGATCTCCACCTTATGGGTTGACCAAGTCTAGAAGAAAGCTCGACCTAGATCCAGATTCAAGTACCCGTAGATCCAGTGACCATCATTGCCAACACAGAAAGGAAGAGTAGCATCGAGGTAAGGGAAAAGACCCCCAACACCATCCAAACTCTTAGTAAAGCCCATAATGCCCATAATAGAAAGCACCGATGGGAAAAATATTCTACCATTAGCCAAACATGGCAATGGGGAGCAGAGCTGAGACACATATCTCTCAATGACCAGTGAAGACACCAACGCATCCACAACACTGGCAAAAAGGTTGACTTGCACCAAGACCCCGACCCCACTAGGATCGACCACCTCCCCATCTCCATCATCTCGTTCCTCCACCACATCTTATCCTCCATCAACAACCCCTGAAACCCTAGCTCTAGCGACGCTTCCCACTTCCCGCATCATCTCCATATGCATTTATGATGTAATGATGTGCACATGTTCATTGTTATTTTGTTATTTGAAATTTATTATTATTATGTTATTATTTATTATTATAAATATTAGTATTATATTAGTAATAAAATTATTTTATTATCAAACTTTAATACTCTTAAATTGAATGAGAATAATTAAATTAATATTGTTAATTTATATTTTTCATATTATATCTATGTTTATTTATTTATATATATAAAACAAAATAAATTTTGTAGGTGTCTCAGCTATACTCCTTAGTCCTAAATGGGCCAACAAAGTAGTTAAATGAGGACAATCCCCCTGTGCTAGAGCTATATGGGTCTCTATTCAAATGGAGAGCCAGAAGTTTGGTATCTGCTCTATCTATGCCTCAAATGACTACAGAGAAAGAGGTGAACTATGGAACTGGCTAACAACCCTAGAGGATATCCCTTGGATTATTGGGGGAGACTTCAATATGGTGGAATCCCTCAGTGATATAAAAGGGGACAACAAATTTGAATGGAAGGGAATGGAAAGGATTCAATGGGATAGAATGATCAATAAACTACATCTCTTTGACCCTATTGCTAGAAGGAAAGACAATTTGAACACTATATGGTACACCTAGTGCAATTATCAACAATTGAATAAAAGGATCTATTGCAGACTGGATAGGCTCTACCTCAATAAATCCCACTTTATGATATATAAAGGCCCTAATGGTGATCATTGTTTTCTCTCCCCATTTACCCTCTCAGATCACCACTTGATAATAATGGGAATTGACCTCTCCCAAGTGACTCCCCCTCCTCCTCAAGAGCTCCCTCATTCATCCTCAACACTAGACTCCTAGAAGATGAGGACTTTCACTCTGCCCTGGACTTTATCAGACTATTTAACAAAAATGATAGGAACTAGCTCTCTAGTGTAGATGCATGGAATGCAAACATAAAAACTTGGACCATCCTTTGTCAAACAGTGGGCAAAAAGAAGGCCAAGTATGATAGGAGGGTAGAAAGACTACTCCGAGAGGATCTATGTAATTCAGAAATGAATCTTTAGAACTCTCCAAATGATGAAAAACTCACTTGCACTCTGATGACTATCAAAGATCACCTTATGAAATTTCAGAACTAGAAAATTAAAGGGCTAAAAACCAGGTACAAACTAAATTGGTTGGACTTGGGGGACAAGGGCTCCAAATTCTTTTTCCATATGCTCAAAGTTAACGAAGCTAAGGAGAACATCAATGCTATATGGGAAAATAACACTCACATCATAGACTCCTAGGAGATTCTACATTGCTTCCCCCTCTATTATTAGAAGCTTTTTACCTCAGAAGAGGTAAATGAAGACCACAGACATGCTAGAGAGCTCATTAAGCAATTGACCCCACCCAAGCTTAATAAGGAGGACTTTGAGGTTGTGGGGCAATCTATCTCAAGAGAGGAAATAGCCATGGCTATCTCCTCTATGGGCAGTGACAGATCCCCTCGACCAGATGGATTCCCAGTTGAGTTCTATAAGAAAAACATTAAATGGATTGTAGATGACGTCCATGTCCTATATTTGGAGGCTATATCCAGAGGAACCCTAGGCAAAGAGATCAAGGAAGGCCTTATCAAGCTCATTCCCAAGGAGGGAGATAATACCTTGGTTAAGAACTAGAGGCCTATCATGCTACTAAATGTATCTTATAAAATATTGGCCAAAGTAGTAGGAAACAGGCTAATCAGAATACTACCAAAGATTATTAGTCCTAGAAAAATGGGATTTGTTAAAGGCGGGTTCATCCTTGAGAACTTCATGACCTACTAGGAGTCTCTTGAATGGGCTAAGGTCTCTGGTCAGAATGGGGCTATGCTACTAATAAACTTCGAGAAGGCATATGATAGGATAGAATGGGGATTCATAATTTAGATGCTAGCTAGTCTGGGTTTCCCGAACTCCTTCTACAAGATTGTCCAGACACTACTTAGTGATGCCAATTAAGTTGTGGAAGTAAACGGATTAAAATCTAACAACATCACTCTCTCCAGATCAATTAGACAGTGGTGTCCTCTTGCCCCGACCCTGTTTGTCCTGGCTGCAGATGCTATGCACTACATACTAAAGGACTTCAGCTTATCCCCTAGGGTTAAAGAAAATACACTCCCTAACAATGAAGAAGTCGTTAATATATAGTTTGCAGATGACACAACTATTGTCTTCTCCATAGAGCAGGAGAATTTAACACATCTTCTTCACAATATTGAGATCTTCTACAAAGCATCAGGTAGTAGAATTGCTCTTCACAAATCTACCCTCTTAGGTTGGACTGATACCCCTCCCATCTGGTTGTCTAAGTTTGATCTAAAGTGGGGAGGCCTAGATAGCATCATTAGATACTTGGGAATCCCTTTCCCTGTCTCTCTGAACTTGAAAGAATTATGGGAATGGTTCAGAAATAAAGTTGATAAGAAACTCACTAAATGGAACTGAAACTTCTTGTCATTAGTAGGTCATTTTCAGGTTTGTCAAAAACTACTATCTCCATATAACATTGTAAAGCAGAAAAATTGAACCCTAGTCATTCTCCCCTCCCCAACTCCAAGGAAAGAGAAAGGGAGAGTCACTAGGGTTGATGGTTTTCACTTGGGAGAGACTTTACATTCAAAAGAGGAGTTGAAACCCACAAGATCCAATCCCAGTGTTGCATCGCCATCGTGAAGACCCAAATGCAGTCAAAATTGCAAGTGTCACAATTTTAGGACGCTACAAACATATACTACTCCTCAACTTGGTTATTCAGCAATTATCAGTTCAACTACATTCAGAAACAAATCAGGAACTTCCTCTAGTCAGATGGAAAAGGCAAAAAAGAAGCAACATGCTATTAAATGGGATTGGTGTATCAAATCTAAGACTCTGGGAGGTATGGGCCTCAAAGACCTCAAACTTCAAGGAACTGCCTTGGCTACCAAATGGATTTATAAAGCCATTGATGGCAACAAACCCTGGAAAGTGCTTGTTAGAAACAATATTCAAAGCTCCACCCAAAAATCAGCAAAAAAATGGAAGAACCTACCCATGGGAGATCTGATTGCTGGGAATTTTGAGGTGTCCCCTGCGGGCTCAAAAGTATTCAAGTCTATATGGAAATCCTCAAACCATGTTAGAAAATACATTAGAAATAAAGACATAATAGATAAAAAAGGCTCTCTCAACCTAGAAAGGTCTCTATGGTGGAATGTTCTGCACAATGGGAAACAACTAGCCTGTCTTCAAGGAAGCTCTACCTTGAAATGGCACAACCAGCGATTGGTCACATTTGAATACATTTTGTAAGATGGCACTTTGGCCTCCTGGGAAACTCTCATCTCTAAATTCAACCTCTCCTTCTCCCAGGCCAGAACCTATACTATCCTTAAGTCTGCACTTGCTCCCATCCTTCCCTCTCCTAACCCCTCTTATCCCTCCCCTTTAGCCTCTCTCTGCTAGTTAGATGGGTCTCCTCTTTTGCTAGCCAACACCAAAAATGATCTACTCTACCCTTTCTGATTCTTTAGATATCCTTGACCACCTTAACTGCACCTGGAACCTTTCCTAGGACTCCAAACAATGGCATTCTACCCTCTCAAAATTTTGGTCTAATCCAACTGAACCAAAGAAGAAATTTTTTTCCTGGAGACTCCTACTCAATAAACTACCACTTAAGGACAACATCGGAGACCCCCTACTATGTAAACTTTGTTGTATCCCTAAATCTATACACCACATTTTTTTTGTTGTCATTTTGCTAAAGAGGCCTAGAATCTGTTTGGTGTCTCACTTAATATCAATTGTTTTACTGTTGAAGAGATGGTATTTGGTTATATTAGAGGTGGCAAGAAACATGCTAATCTTTTTTGGTCTGGTCTCTCTTTGGAAATTATGTGAATCATTTGGAAATTTAGGAATGATGATGTGTTTAATGGAAAGAGTAGGAACCTCACTGAGTCTCTTAGGAGACTCATCTACTTCCTTGTTGCTATGCAGGTCATAGTGGTACTAAGACTGGAGGAAGACAAATTTGACAAGTGGCTAAATAATGGGTCTACTATAGTTTTCATAAGAGAGCTCTCACATGGCTTCACTTGGGATCGAATGGGAAGCAATAAGACTCATTTTGAATAGGGGCTGATGATGTTTATGTAAGAGATAGAGGCACGACAATAGATAGATGACTTCATCAAGCTGGAGCTAGAAGGACTACCCTCACACCCAGTTTGCCGAAGGAAATATGCTGGTTTGGTGCGAGGGAGAGCTAGGCTAGTCTGCATGGCTCCCCCCATGGGCAACAACAATGACCCTATTTCCTCCTTTGTGTTCAGTTAGCTGTATAGTCCGTGATTCTTTTTGACATGTCTATCATTTTTTGTAATTTTGTAATTCAGCTCCTATGTAAATGATTATATATTATGACTCGAGCTCCTATCTGATATAGCTCCTACATCTTATGTGTTAACTCTTTAGTTGGGTGCAAGGTATCCATCCCAAACTCTCAAATTTTGTAACTGCTATTTATATGATGCTTAATACAAAAAATTAAATTTTATAATTTAAAAACTTAAAAGTCGCATATCTGAAAGTTTTTAAAATTAAATAGCAAAGTCTTGCATTCATTGTATTTTTATTTTTTATTTTTTTTGTAGACATAGCTTTTTCACTCAAAATAATAGAAAATAATATATTAAAAAATATTCAATAAAAATCATTAACTAACATCAATTTCTTATCTCCAAAAACATAAAATTATACTATATATAAAACAATTTTCATCAAAGAGAATGAAAAATATATTTTAATTATAGGACTTTAATAAAAATTAATAATATAAATATTAAATGAAAAAACCTAGATTCCATAATTATCATATTTAAAATATATGTCAAAAAATCATTTTCTTTTAAACATTCTATTAAAGAAAAAAAATCTAAAAAAATAGTACAAAATTAAAATAAATAATTTTTTGATAAAAATATTATAAATTTCAAATTTAAAGGATTCTTCACTTGTTCTTTATTTTGATAGTCCCAAACCTAAAAAACTATATTTAGAATGAAATCAATTGATCTCTATATTCCTTTCTACTATAGATGGAGGGGAGATTCATTCCTTTGTTCATCGCAAACATTTAAATGAATGTATGTCAAATATTTGTCTAGTATGCGATTTTATCAGCAACCAATAATAATTAATGGTATTTCAATTGGCTAATAAAAGATAATGAAGTGCACAAGATCATTCAACTTTGAAAACATGTGATGGGCTAAGAAGTGGTATATATTAATTATGTGCTCATTATTTTAAAATGAACAAGAAAAAATAGATTTCAAAAAATAATGTCCACTAAATTATAATAAACTTAGAAGACGGTAAAGTGTTAGACATGTCAAAATTAAAATTATATTAAAGGCAAAAGACAAGTGCTATTAATACCATCCTTTTAAGGATAGGAAGCATAGATATTTGTGAAAACTTTAGATTCAAAGATTTATATTGTAATTAATGATAAGAGTAACTAACACTTTTTTGATAGCATTAATATTGTAATTAATGCTCATCCAAAATTGTAAGGAGAAGATAGGTGCCAAAGTGATTGATTATTGGAAAGATCAAAGTTGGGTGGACCTCGGATCTATTGATCTCAAACTCAAGCAGGGAAATTTAATGATCAACCATGTTGTTTTAAATACCAGAAGGGAAGATCACATGGTGTGGTGTGGGACTTCCTCAGGGACTTATTTAGTCTCTTTTCCTATCCTTTTACTAGCACAATCCAAAGATCTTACTCCTTCCTGGGCTAAGGCTTGGTATTGAGGCTTGATTCCTAAAATCAATATTTTTTTGTGGATCCTTCTGCAAAATAATATTCTAACCACTGATAATTTGAGAAAGAGGAACTTTTGTTTCCCAAACATATGCTATCTCTACTTTAATAATAAGTAATATGTGAACCACATCTTTTTACACTGTCCATTTACCACTCCTATTTGGGGGATGCTTTTTCAATTGTGGGGGTTGAATTGGGTTTTCCTGGAGGAGATGCATCATTGTTTTAGAAGCTAGCATTATTCTACCAATAACATCACCATAAGAAATTTGGGAAAGTTTTCTTTTGCCCATATCCTCTCAAGGATATGGAAAGAGAGTAATAATAGAATATTCTAAAATGATATTAACACCTCTAAAGTGGTGTGGGTCAAGGTAAAAAATAACTATGTTGAGAATGTGATTGACAGGGGGTGCATTGTTGTAGCAATAAGGAGGACTTAGAGGTTCTCAAAAGATAGAATATCCTAGCCTTTTTGGGCTCCAACATCAACCAAATCAATAAAATATTGTCTTCCTAGTCCTTTCCCCCCAATAATTGATTTAAGGCCAACATTGATGGTGCGGTGAAAGGAAACCTGAGACCTGCTAGTTGTGGTGGTGTTATCCGGAATGGGGCTGGCTTTTACACTCGGGTGGTCACCTATCCCTTGGGAAGTTTTACCAATCATCTGGCAGAGGCTATGGGTGCCCTTCAATCAATTAAATTAGCCTATAATTTAGGGGTCAAAATACAATGGTTGGAAGGCAACTCTAAAAACATTATTAACTGCCTTCTAGGTAAACATCAACCTTCATGGACTACCAAAAATATCATTTATTCTACCAGGGAGTTGCTTTAGGGTATAAAAAATGCCATATTTCCCATGTTTACAGAGAGGCTAATAGGAGTGTTGACTTGGCTGCCAATGAGGTAGTATGAAGTGAGCTAATTATTACCTAGAATGGCGAAGGGGAGCTACCATGTCCGGCACGTGATATCTTAACTTATGAAAGATTGTATGGTAAGAAGGGTCAGATTTGAAATCAATTCCTAAGGTGTAAGGAGAAGTCGTGGCAGTACGAGCTAGTTTTGTAGGCAGCCGAGAAGGAGGTACAATAATCAATGTAGGTTCACTTCGCATGATTTATGGGTGTTATTCTCCCCCTTGAACAATAGCATTAGAAACTTGTACAGATTTCAAGTGGTTTCTCACAAAATGTTTGTAGCGAAGAAAGGTATCAATTGGGAATTACAGACAATTGACATCAATATCATTATGGGTGGAAAACAAAAGAGAATAGAGGCTACCACCATTAATAAATGTAAGATTCATCTACAGGTCTGGGTGGTTCTTCAAGATGCCAAGATCATGGATTTCATGGAGTGCATGCAAGAGAAACGACCTGAAATTATGAGAATCTCCAAGAAGGGCTGGAACAAAGGTACGTTAACCATAGGCAATAGGAAGGTCAAGGTGACTGAAACTATGATTGTTGAGGCAATGAATCTTCTGATAGACGATATCAAGTTCTATAGGGACAAAAAGATTTCAGACACTACCGTGAAGAAATTTCTGAAGGATGAGAAGGAGAAAGCTAGACTAGTGAAGGGTAGCCATACCTACTTCTCGCCAAAGGTAATTAAATTAATTTGGCAAAAGGTTTTTCTTGCTATAATAAAATTTATCACACTCGATGGTAGATACGGTAGGGTTTATAGCTACCATTTTGTCTTACTTAATCGCTTTATGTATAAAGATAAAATTTCTATTCCATATTATCTTTTTTGTGCCCTTAATGCTGGGATCAAGGATGCTATATCCAACCCCAGTATCAACCCAGTAATGCACGAAGGTTTGATGGTGATTCTATATGATCACATCAAGAACACTACCGTCCAGTTGAATATAGCTGAGGTATTTGAGTAGAAAGAATATTTCGATGACTTTGATGATGAGGAAGGTGAAGGCTATGACATAGAAGCCGAGATAGAGGACAATCCCCAAATTCTTGGGTCGAGCAAGAAAATTAGAAAAACATAGCATGGGAAACAAAATAAAGGGTTGGCCAAAAAGAAGCAAAGAGGGGAGGATGAGGATAGCTGGTATGAGGATGATAATGAGACTGACAACGACATGGATACTGAAAGAGAGGAGGTGCAAACTCTTGTGAACCAAAAGCAGAAAAAGAAGACTCCTAAAACTAAGGATGTGGGTACCAAGGACCGGTCGCCTCTCATGACTAAGTCTAAGGATAAGGGCCTGATAGGGGAGGATACGGCCATGAAAGAAGCTTCAAAGCTCTAATGTCAGGGAGGTGGGACTGGAAGTGAATCTCGAAACTGCTGGTGATAAGACCCAAGAAGACCATCACCAGGATATTGACCTCTGCATCAATAATGGCATGGATAGCTTCAAATAGGTGCTCCTCTGGATGCATAAGGAAATTGCTGACATTAAAACCAAGCAGGCCTAGGAAGCTGGGAAAATCGTGACTTTACAAGGTTTAGGCTCGGAAAAGTTCAATTCCGTCCTAGATTGTCTCAATGGGATTACCAAACCTATTGGTAACATAGAGGAGATTATCAATGCTAATCAAAATAGTTTTCTTATCTTCGAAAACCGAGCAAGGGCCACTGAAAAAAGACTTGATGGGGTTGAGAACACACTCAACAAAATAGGTGAGCAAAGTCATAAGATTCTTAAGCCTTCCTCGGGTAGTATGAAGGCTCTTATTAGTAAGTTAGAGAATAACCATGGGGATAAGGTTGCGGCGAGCATTATTGATCTAAAGGACGACACCCCAAATGATAAGGAAATAGGGCTTGGGAGAATAGTGCGGGCGAGCACTAAAAAGATGCAAAGCCACAACAAGGAAATTGAGGATATCAAGTAGGCAGCTAATAATATGGAACAACTGGAGCTAGAAGATGCTGAAATGCTTCAAAACTTAACCTAAATCTGGGCTTTTGATGGTCCGTTTTGGTTTTTGACTTGTTGTCTCTTGTTTGCTAGCATTTTGTTCATCAACTATCTTTTCTTAGTGTGTTGTCTTTTGTGTTTTGCTACACTTTGATGTAAATCTTCTCATCTTTTGGTTATAATGGGTTTTAGGGGCCCATGAAAACTTGTTTTCCCATATTAAAAAACTAACACTTTTTTGGTATTAAGATTCAATTCAAAAGAAAGAATATTACCGCTATTTTTTATATGCATATGCTTTTGATTAAGATAATTAAGATTTTGAAAGGGTCAAATCCTTGAACATAAAAAAGGATACAACAAGAAACCTAACGAAACACTAAGAACACAGTAGTGAAATAACATTAAAGGGTGAACTCACAATACTGGTTCCCACTTTCTGACCAACTTTGACACTTAGATGAACATTTTGCAAAAAACCTTCACTTTCCGACACCTATAACTTTTAAATCGTTAAGAATTTAAAGATGATGTAAACTAGTGATTTGTAACATCCTTTTTGTAGATTCTATATATATTTTTTTCAAATTTTTTTGAATAAAATTTTATTGATTTTTCCATCTCCCTCAAAAGTAGTTTTTTACAGGAAACAACATTTTTTAAGAGTGATGTGCATCCCGAAACGTATAAATTTTTTTCTATAAATGATAAAAACTTATCTCTTTTAAATTTTGGTTTGTAACATCAATACCCAGGGTATGCAGTTGGTTTGATAGTGATATGTTGAATATTTTTTATTTTATTAAGTTTTGAAGTCCAACTAATTATAATTTAGATATAGGTGTACGTTTGAACACATAACTTGCTCTATATATATCAAAATTAAGTTTTATTTTTTTTGCTAGAAAGAAGACATCAATACCTAGGGCATAGATATTTTTCAGAATTGTTTTGAATTAGTTTGCTATTTTTCCCAATGCATTGAACAAAGAAGTTCATGTTCGGTGAAAAACCTACATTCATAAAAGATAAAATAAAAATATATTAATAAACTTAAATATATTAAAAATTATACTATTTGGAAAGCTTATAATAAGGACTAAATCCTCAAGAAAATAAAACTTCTAAATGAATTCGTTTGACCCCTCAAAAGCTAATGTAAAATTGGTTTTTTATCAGCATTTGATAGATGCAAAGGAGACTCCATTGCAAGTATGATTTAGAAGTAGAGAGGTCCTATCCAAGAAATTTTGATCTAAGACCCTTTGATCTAACTCTCTTCAATTAATTACTTCAATTGGGACCTCTTAAAGCTTAAATAATTATATTTTCCAAAAAATGTATGATTTCAGCAAAAATCACGATGCACCAAAAAGTGGGAACCAGCTTTGTGAGTTCACCCTAAAAAAATAAGAAAAACAACAAACAAACAGCCAACCTATTGGCTTAAGAAGTGTTCCAAATCAATTTTCTTTTTCAAAATAACAGAATCGTTTTCCCAGGAAGATCACAATAGCATTTACATCTCTACCTGCAGACCTCAAACTTTTGAGATAGGCATTGAAGGATAATATACATATATTGATACCAATGTTATTTACCAAAAACAAATGATACCACAAAATGGCAAACCAATAGTTTCATAGTACTTGAACTTCGATTAAAACACTAAATCAGTACTTGAAATGGATCATTTGTCTTTAAAAAATCTTAGAAACAGACTAGAGAAAAGAGTTTGCAAGAACAATAGCAATAATGATAACCATTGTCCATAAGAATCCCAAATGTAATGCCTTCCATTGTTTGTTTACATATTTTAAAAATGAATGGTTAATTGAAGAAGAATAGTCAGGTCAAATTTTACATCACTTCTATTATAATATTCTTGTTTTCTTAATCATAATTTATTATTTGATTACCATAAACGTGATTCTATGGGTCTGTAGTATCACAGAACCCTACAATTATAAATTATTTATATATTTTATAGGTATTCTCTCCGTGGTTGCAGTATACGAGATCCTCTCCTTTGCACTAAGCCTTGCTCCACCCCTTCTACACCTACGAAATTCAGGTGGTTCGCATGATCTTCGAGTATTTGCATTAGGACAACTCCTGTTAACATATATTTAATAGGTATCCTTTGTGTGCTTGTAGTGACAGGAGATCCTCTTCTTTGCACTAAGCCTTGATCGACCTCTTCTACGCCTACGATATTCAGACGGTACAATTGATCTTCTAGTTTTTGCATTAGGATAACTGCTGCTAATATATATTTTATAGGTATCATCTCTGTGGTTGCAGTGACAGTAGATACTCTTCTTTGCACCAAGCCTTGATCCATCTCTTCTACACCTACAAGATTGAGGTTCTACACACGATCTTCGATTTTTTTCATTAGGACGACTTCTGTTAACATATATTTCATAGGTATCCCCTCTGTGGTTGCAGTCATGGGGGATCCTTTTCTTTGCGCTAATCCTTGAGCCACCACTTCTACGCCTATGAGATTGAGGTGGTATGCATGATCTTGGAGATTTTTCATTAGGATAGCTCGTGTCAACATAAATTTTACATGTATCATTTCGGTAGTTGCAGTGAGAAGAGATCTTCTTCTTAGGATTATGCCTTGATCCACCTCTTCTATGCCTACGAGTTTGACGTCGTAAACATGATCTTGGAGTTTTTCCAGTAGAACAACTCCTGTTAACATATTGATCATCTGGATCTTCAAATTCATTATCACAACGTTTTGGCAACTCAAATTCTTCCCTATTAACATAGCCAACCGAAACTGACGACCTTGGAAATCTCGGCGCAAATTGTGACTGTTGCCGTTCGCCTAATAAAACACGTAAATCGTCCAGGTTGTCGCAGATGTTTTCTAAAGGTTCATTAAACGTACTCTTTGCACGGGTAGATATGTAGGCATTTTCGAATAAGTAGTTACGTAAACTGTGATATTCAGTTTCTAGTTTACCTGACTCTTCTTTTATGGCAAGCACACGGTCGCTAAGATCATCCAAACACTGGTGAAATGATTGTAAAATGTTCTCCTCTTCCCGCTGCCTCTGCTCCATTTCATATAAAATCTGCTCATCGGCCATGTTTTGGCTTTGCCTCAATACTTGAACAGCGATGATACAAGTTCTAGTTCTAATTGGTATGATAATTCTGGACTTCTCTACCCTCTTTATCTATCTCTCGAAGGGGTTTATTGGAGATTGAAGAGGTATATTATGCGTGCCGCTTCAACTTTTGGATTATTAAGGGAACTAAATAGAACCAAAAATAACGAAAATTATGGTAAGCGTGGCTGCTACTTAGCATACATAATAACAATAATTACTAAATCTTTGCAAATGCATGTCTTGTCAGCAAAACTGCTTTTCAGTGATGCCATTTTAAAAAAAAAATTCATTACAATTTAAAATATAATAAATATTTTATTTTACTTAATCAATTGAGATAGTCAAAGGTACATCTTGTATATTTAGATGTTTCCCATTTTAAGAGCTCTGATGAGTCTTTTAAATTAATTGAAACCGTCTAAAAATTATCAGTTATAGTAGACTATTATATGATTTATAAGTTGTGCTGTTTACATTCTACTTGAACAATTGTAAAATTATAGATGAGTATTAAAATATTTTTATATTATTAATAGTGAAAGCTTGTATATTCATTTATTTATTAGAAGTGTTAATTAAATAAGAGCAAATAAAATGAAGACAAAATCATATATGAAAATGTAAACCAGATCAAGCACGAAACACAAGACTTATAGTGGTTCACCATAAAGGCCATGTCCACTCTCAACCAGAGAATCTCTTTATTCACAGTTACCCGATACATCAAATACAACATATACACTCATTGAAGAGACTGGGAGAAGAAGAAAGGAATAGTCACAACTATTAGAGTTCACATCGTCAACAATCTCCCACTTGAAATCCAACCCATACAACTACGAACAATGATATCCCCTACATTTTTATGCTTAATCTCACATTGTGAACCATGTACTGCAGGATTTTAACTTCTCACAAATCTATTAACAGACACTTTCAATTAACTTTCACCAAGTTAAATCTGAATTAATAAAACTTAATAACTGAATATCATCAACAAAACACTACTTGTATGTAAACTCATGCCCTCTGAATATATATTTTTTATGTATGTGACAATCTAGACTTTTATCATCTTTGCTAAATTTAGCAAAACTCTTATCTTCATCCTACCCCAAATCTACACCTCCCATGTAACTTCCAATATTTGTTACTAGGACACCTTTAGAATCTTCAGGAACCTCTGTTTGAATACCGACAACCTCGAGATGAATTTTATATTCATATATAGCTTTGCCTTGACAGAGCCTCAATAAAAGACTTTGAATTTTCATTATAAGTATAACATCTGGTATATTTTATTGTTTTATAGAAGGGTAGGCCTAGGGTACATTCTGATAGAAAACTGATTTTTTTCATCATGCAATTAATTTCTCCCACCATGCAGTTGGTCAAAAACTGAATTGCATGATAGGTAGATTCTTACACATACTTAGCATGCAATAGTTTTTTGTTTAACGCATGTAATAAAATGGTCGTTAGTTTTGTATCCATGCATGCATGCATTCTAGAGAAGTTAGTTACCACCATAAAAGCTATCAAGGTAGACAATTCAGTTTACATATTTTTTATTTAATTATTTCTCCATGTAGCTAAGACTTTTGAATGTATAGTTTCCACCGTAAAACTATTACCTTTGCATGACTTGGCTAATTAATAGATAGATATTCTATAAAGATGATGAATCCTCTATAAATAAGAAGTTGTTATAATCAATTCTATGTATGGATAATAAAAAGATTAGTTTTTTCTATTTGTTGTAGCAATATGAGTTTTATGTTGTAGCATGTTTGTTTTTATTTTTATTTTCTGTTATATTTTTCATCTCTGCCTTCAAAATTGCTATTAGAGCTAAGGCTAAATGTTTGTGCAAATTTGAGTTATTTTTTGGTGTAGAATTTTTCTAAGAGAGAAAGGAGATTGTTGTAGCGAGTCATGGCAACAAATAATGGTCAAATTCAGCCTTAAATTCTAATTTTCAATAGTAAGAATTATGAGTTTTGGGAAATTAAAATGAAGACTTCATTTTGCTCACAAGATATTTGGGATTTGGTAGAGAAAGGTTTTGTAGACCCACGAGATGAAGAAGCTTATCAGAGATCACAACAAGCAGAAAAACATCAGCTTAGAGATAATAGAAAAAAGGATGCAAAAGCCCTATTTTTAATTCTGCAAGGAATGGATGAGTCAATCTTTCCTACAATTTCAATAGCAACAAGATCAAAGAAAGAATGAGATATTCTAGAAGCATCCTATCAAGCTAATACGAAGGTGAAAGTGGCTAAACTACAATCTCTTCAGAGAAATTTTGAAAATTTGCGAATGAAAGAATCTGAGTCTGTAGACCAATTTATGTATCAAGTATTGAATGTTGTGAATCAAATTAGATCTAATGGAGGACAATTAAGAGATCAAAAGGTGATAGAAAAAATTCTCAAGATTTTGCCTAGTAAATTTGACTCTATAGTTGCAGCAATTGAAGAATCAAAAGATTTGTCATAGTTATGAGTAGATGAGTTAATGGGTTCTTTATTTACAGATGAATCAAGGTTAAATAGAAACAATAATACCTCTTTTGAGAATTTTTTTAGAGCATAGGGTTCATCAAGAAAAGGAAGAGGAAGAGGCGGAGGTGGATAGATGAATATAGATCAAGGAGAAATGACCAATCAATATCGTAATTTCAATAATAAAGGATGAGGTAGAAACCCATCTCAAGAAAAATCATCAAAGTTTGATAAATCCAATCTTCAATGCTACTATTGTAAGAAATATGGCCATTTTGCATATGAATGTAGAAAGAAACAAGCAAAATTTGAGAAAACTGGAGCAAAATATTCAAATTGATCTGATAATAATTCAAGTAGTTTATTTCTAACATGCAATGTGGCACAAGAAATCTCTAAGGATGTATGGTTTTTAGATAGTGGATGTAGTAACCATGTGGTTGGTGTAGACACCTAAAATTGTCCAGTCTAATTAAATAAATATTTTATTTATTTAATTATCTAAGCTTAATTCTTCTATTAATTAAATAAATCTTTATTTATTTAATTAATTCATTTATCCTCTTCTAGCCTTATTTCTCATTTAAATAAATACATTTATTTATTTAAATTATCCTTTTCCCTAAATTAAATAAATATTCTTATTTATTTAATTAATCCCACTTCTTCTATTAATTAAATAAATCTTTATTTATTTAATTAATTCATTAACCTTTTCTACCCATGACACATGTCATTCATCTCTTAATTCATACACTACCTACCCCTCTCATTATTTTATTATTTCTTTTACCTACCCTCTAATCATAGCCGACCTCCTTTTACACCTCTCAATCTTATCCCTCCATTTCATATAGTGTCTTCTATATAAGGAGATGCTTCCTTCATTATCAAACCCTAATGAGCTAACTACTTGATCAATTGACTACTTGGCATATACGATCCTACTTGCAACTACATTCCGTTCTTTGTTGAGCTCTTGTGCGTATAAAATCTGAGAGCAAATATATCAAGCAAGATCAATGGAGATAGGAAGAATGGAAATCAAAACCCTATTGGACATGTGATGGTATAATCTTTGTGATTTCATGTGATTTGCATTGTCTTAGGTAATCTTCATATGTTATGGTGGATCTTTGTTGATTGTTAGGCTAGGGTTTTGTGGTTGAATTCATTTAGCCTTTCAATATTGTTATTATTGTTATCCATTTTCACCATATACATTTTGGCACGCCCGGTGGGACTCTTGTCCCTTTTGCATTTAACCTTTTGTTGCAGATTTTGTGTTTGAAGTTGCAGATCTGGCATTTCTGACGACATTTTTGACATTTTCGAGTCTGTGACATCTAGAATCATGTTTTTGATTTTCTTGCGCGTCTGAGACATCTGTAATCGCGTCCGTGTTTTTGACAAATTTTTATTTTTGCAGGTTTCTGAAAGGCGCATCTGTGTTAAGGAAACGCATCTGTGTCATTTTTATCCACGTCTGTGTTTGGGAAGCGCGTCTGTGGTTTTTATCCGCATCTGTGCCTCACAGAACCGCATTTGTGTTGCAGAGTCGCGTCTGTGTCGAGGGTAATCGCGTTTGTATATCATCTATTTCAAAATTTTGGAAGTTTTATTGATTCAGTTTTCGGATTTTGCATTTAGGGTTTCAGATCTGGTTTATTTTTGGACTAACATTTTCAGATCTAGCCAACAAAATTGGTGCAGCTTGTCTTGGAAGCAAAGTCATTTGATTGAAGGCCCCTATTTTCACTAAGTCTTTTGGGTTTTAAAAATTTACCTAACTTGTGTGCTTGCAGGAAGGGGTGATCATTTGAAACAACCCAAACTACTAACAAATCTTTGGTGCAAGTCCTTGGCAAGGGTTTTTGGATTTTTATTGTGTGCTTTGTTTTCATAGACTAGCAAACACTTCCATTGGTGCACTAAAATTGAATCATTGTCTTTTGTGTCTTGAGCAATAGGCTCTTTTTGTTTAATCTTTAGAGGGCCTGTCTTCCTGTGTGGTCATTAGGACTACTAGTGAGAAGAGAACGACCCAAGTGGTAGCGAGGAAAACCCACCTCATCCAAACCACTATAATCAAATGTATTCATGGTGAAAACTATGGATAACATGTGCTGATTAGTTCATACCGACACTATGTCTCCCCATAAACCCGTTTGATCAAATTTATTTGATCATTTATAGGGCGTAACCCCTACTGGCTAGGAGCCTTCTGTATTTACAGAGCTGAAAGTGCTGCATGTATGGCCACACGAACGGATGCCCTTACTAGCACCACTTTATTTTAGAGGCCCAAGTCTTTCTAGTTGTTGGGGCAGGAGGTCGGACCTCTGATAGCGGCCCAAACACATACGGTTCTTAGTAGAGATACAAAGTTTACCATGGGGAGTTTTCATGGGGACTGATGCTTGGCTGACCTGAGAAGTGAGTGCCGAGGGTGGAGCCAGTGAGGTCAAGCATCTAAGTATCTGCTCTGAATAGCGTAGCCTCGGGGGTAAAACCCCATGTGGGATCAACAACTATTGTCTTGGCCAGCCATAAGAATTGTACTTGACTTATGTTAAACATTCAAAACATTCAAGACCAAACAGCAAAACATTGTGTCTTTTGTGTCTTCAAGTGTATGCAAAACATTTTTACATCAAACAACACACTTTTCTTGGAGTCATTTTGAGTCTAAACACTTGCAAACATTGGGTCTTCATCAACACTGTGTCCTCTTGTCACGAAAAATAGTGAAGCAGTCAGATTTGGTCACAACAAAACAACTTCACAGATTGGAAAAATTGCACAAAATTTGCAGAAACGCATCTGTGTCGGGCATAATAGCGTCTGTGTTGTCTAGCCACGTCTGTGAAGGACAGAATCATGTCTGTGTTCCAATAGTCAACATTGCATTTGGCAAACAAAAAAATGTTAGAAGCGCGTCTGTGTTAAACAGAGCAGCGCCTGTGTTGGGAAACCGCATCTGTGAAGTATACAAGCACGTCTGTGTCCAGAATTGAAAAAACTGTTACAGTCTAGCAAACATAAACAAAAAATCTCATAAGCACGTCTGTGTTAGACAAAGCAGTGCCTGTGTCGGGAAACCGCGTCTGGGAAGTATACAGGCACGTCTGTGTCCAGAATTGAAAAAACTGTTACAGTGTAGCAAACAAACACAGTCAGTTTCGGAATTCTTGAGCTTCCTAGGTCATTTTTCCAGGGTTTCATTTAGCATTCAACCTGTCTTTGGGTCTCACAAAGTCCATCATTTCTTTACATCTTACATTACATTCACATTTGTCTAAACTTGAGTCAAAAGGTCACTTGCTTGTCCTCATCATACTTTATCAATACACTACATACAACAACACTTTGCTAAGTGGTCCCTCATCAAGGTTTCTTACCTTTGGGTCTCATTTGGTTTTACTTAGAGTCAAGGTCAACTTACCTCATCAAGAGAAACTATCCTCTCTTTGGAAGTCACACCTACTCTACTACATACATACTTGGTCTTACATTTTGGACATTGCAAGTACACTTCAGACTCATTTACATTCCATTCAACTCTTGGTCTTCCATACTCTTTCCATTTTTCATCTAGTCTCTCACATCTTGGTCAATACCTAGTTCATGGTTGAAACCCATCTTCAAAAATCTAGGAGAGAAACTAAAGAGGCTCAAGAGTCCGCAAACATGAGTTCTTATGAATATGACAATGAGGTCTTTTTCAATTCTGATCATACCACATTATCTAACATGGATGCCTATAGAAACATTCCAAATGTTGAGAACATGGACACTATAAACAACAATGATACACACAATGACAATGTGGACAACTTTTCATTACATTCTGCAGATGTGGAAGAATCCATTATGAATCCCCATTTCAATAGATTGGTTGAGGAAATAATGAGGAGGGATAGACAATACTTCTTACAAATGATAGCACAAAGTGGAGCCAAGATACCTCATGATTTTGACATGTCTCAAATAATGGAACATAGACCTTTGCAACAACCTCACTCCAATATGGATCAAAGGAGACCTAATAGTGGAGGAAATAGAGGACCACATATAGTACCTGAATCACCATCAGCTTTGCTTCAAAAACCAGAGGTCCCACATACACATGGTCAAACATATGATACTTACCTTCGCAGACCATTATGGAAGTCTTATGGAGAAAAATATGCTCAATCACATACCAATGCTAAGGATCAACCACCAAAACAATTGGATGTTCAAAGGCATGCTCAAAATTTGGACACAAGGAAACCTCATGTCAAATTTGGGGGCAACACAATAGAACATGACATGCCTGTAGAATATGGTATACATGCGCAAAATAGATATGGGGTTCCTCAACATGAATCTATACCAAGTGGTCCATATACGCATCATCATTACAGACCTCCTCCATATGAACATGTGTATGATCAATATCATCCATATATGCAACATGCTCCTCCTCCAATTGGTGCCTCAAGCATGGGGTATGGTCCAAGAAGTCGATCTCCACCTAAGAGCAATTTGGAGCAACAAATCAAGGACTTACAAAAGAAAATGGAGGACATAAATACACCAAAGCCAACATACACAATGAGAGACATATGTCCTTATCCATTTGACAAGAGCATTCCAATGCCTCCTTTTCCTACACACTTTGTGATGCCTAAATTTGATAAGCATAGAGGAAAAGGGGATCCTAAGGCACACATAAGATAGTTTTTCACAGCTTGCATTGAAGTAGCTTCAGAAGAGACATATTTGATGAGATTATTCCCACAAAGCCTAGGTGATCAAGCTATGGAATGGTTCTCCCAACTCCCACCTGGTATTAAGTCATGGGGTGACTTAGCAAAGGCATTTATTCAACATTTCTCCTACAACATAGAGACAGACATATCAGTCACTACTTTGTGCAATACTAAGCAAAAAGAGGGAGAATCTTTTGCATCATTCTTACAAAGATGGAGAAATCTAGCCAGCAGATGCTCTTGTGAAATTCCACAAAAACAAATGGTAGAAATGTTCACCCAAAATGTTAACAAAGAGATTGGTTATGACTTAAGGAAAGCTTGTTTGTCCACCTTCAAGGACGTCATTGAAAAAGGCTTAGCGACAGAAAAGGTCCTAATTGAACAAGGAGTCATTAAAATATTCAAGGAAAACAAAGATGACTTTAAAGGAAAAGACAAGCCAAGATTTTGGAATAAAAACAAGAACATAGTCAATGATGGTGTTGTTGATGCCAACACAGTGCGACCCAAAGTCATCTTTTCAGGATCAAGTTCTACAAACAATCAAGTGAATACTCAAACAACTTCTAGATCACGAAGGAAGTATACCCCTTTGGGAGAACCACTTGAGTCAGTTTTCAAGAAGTTAGTGGCAAACAAGGTGATCACAATTCCAGATTTTCCGCCATATGAACCAAAGGTTAAACCAAATTGGTGGAATGATGATGAGTATTGTGAATTTCATAAGAGCAAGGGTCATAAGACAGGAAATTGTCATCGCCTAAAGAACATCATAAAGGATCTCATTGATAGAGGTGACATTGAGATTGAGGGACATTCGTCTAATCAAGAACATGAGATGTTTAAGGAACCATTCCTAGACCATGACAAGGGAAAAGCTAAAGTCATAAAGGATCAAACCAACTATACCAGAGCATCTTACAATTATGATTCAACTATTAATCACATTTCAATGGACAATTACGTCTCTACTATTATCATCAAGGACAAAGCATATGAGAATTCTACCCAGAGACCCAAGATTGTCCTAAAAGGTGTTGGATCTTCTTCCGAACCTACCTCTGAGTGTCATGTTACAACTCGTCAAGGCAAAATCACTTTGCAAGGTGCTCCAACTAAAAACACAACCTCCTCATCAACCAAACCTAAGTATGACCTTGTAGAACAGTTAGGGAAGACACCCGCGCTCATTTCAATCCTTGAACTATTACGCATATCTCCCACACATAAAGACATTCTTGACAAAATCTTGAGAGATATAGCTGTTCCTACTGATCTAAACGTGGACCAGTTTCAAGCCATGGTGGGATACCTTTCCATTCCACACTCCCTTACATTCACAAAAGCTGATGACGCCTCTGTAAGTCAGCCGCATAATGCACCATTACACATTGAAGCCTTCATACACAAACATCGAATAAAATGAGTCCTGATAGATGGAGGAGCAGGTCTAAACATTTGCACATTAAGCACTATCACACAATTGGGATATTCTGATAAAACTATAAATTCTACAAACAAGATCACCATTAAGGCATATGATGATGAAGAGCGTTCATCCAAGGGTACAGTCATCTTACCTCTCAGAGTTGGGCCAGTTACAAAGGATGTGGTCTGTCAGGTCCTGGATCTAAATCTCACTTATAACATATTGCTAGGATGTCCTTGGATTCATGAAATGAGGGCAGTCCCATCCACATATCACTAATGCATTAAGTTTCCTGATAATGGAGTGGAGGTAACAGTTAACGGTGATCCCAATCCATTCATATACTGCAATAACCTGAAATCAAAGACTGAGACCATCATTCCCAGTAATCGGGAGGCTATTCCTTCGTCGGCATACATTGATCCTGAGTCATTAAAACCTTCGACATCAAAACAAGGTGAGCTTAAAGGCAAGTTTCAGGACAAAGGCATGGGGGAATATACTTTCAATCAGACCATGTACTTAAGACAAGTCATGAGTTCCCCAAAAGAATATGGAAGACCACATCCTAACAAGCAAATCTCCATCATGACGCTCAAATGGGACCCTACTACCTTTCAAAGATGGGGTGAACTAGAAGAGGAAGATTTATACCAAATGCTTTTCAGTGACAATGAAGAGGAAACACAAGACCACATCAATCTACCATGTGAGAAATATGGCAAAGGCTTCAAAATTTTACAAAAATTCAGGTATGATGGTAAAAGCCCTCTGGGGTTACGAAAGGAAGGCATCATTGCACCTTTACAACCTGAATTGACTTTCAAGAAGGAACGCTCGAAAGGACTTGGTTTCTTAACTTCCAAAGTCCACACCCAAAGGACAGAAGAAGCCTTACAAATCAAAGCTGCCAAGATTCAACAAGAGAATCGCTATTCCATAGATTCTAACAAATGGGAATGGGGTTCCGACAAGTCTTCCAGTGACTACGATCTCACCGAGACATTCAGAGAGCCAGGTGAACCCACAAAAGAGGAGGAGTTTTATAACAAATTCAGAGTTGGTCAAGAAACAACCCATGAGCAATCTACATAGTCTTTGTCTCAAGGTTCTAGGTTGAAATCACATAGGATGAGAACACCTGTTCCAGAATGCGCTACTAGTGATGATAATTTGGATTCGCTCGTGATCGAGACTGATGAGGAGAGTGCCATCGATGACCTTGATAATTACCTTGACATACCCGAATATAAGCACATCTTCACTCTTAGCCCCGCTAACTTCGAAGACATTAACGGCCTTCCCCTTGTTCACCACCAACTCATTGACTGGGATCATGAAGGACCTACACAGTTGGATACATTCCAAAACAATGAAGCTTTTATTGATTATCTAGGCATACGAGACGATCTTCCCCCTGGAGACCATAAAGCGGGATACACCATAGAACTCAATAGCGTGCAATATTTTGGTGAGGGTGTCAGACCTTCCAGTCGTAAAAATGTGAAAATAAGAACAAATCAAGGGTCTTATGGCGAAAACCACATTGTGGCACTATCTGACCCCAAAAAAGTAAAAAGAAAGGACGTATCTAAGGGTGAAAACCTCTCTGAGGCACCCGAAGATGGAAGGCTCGACATTCTCCCAACATCATATGAGGAAAAATCATCCATGTTGGTAGAGGAGACTATCAAAACAAACATCTGTATAGAAGAGGTTCCACACAACATATTCCTAGCTCAATCATTGACAGAGTCTGAAAGGTCAAAATTCATAAGTTTCTTCAAAAAGAGACAAATCAACTTCGCCTGGTCATATGCTGATATGCCTGGATTGGATCCGGATTTGGTAATGCATCATCTGATGGTCAAACCAGGGGCAAAACCAGTAAAACAGAAATTAAGAAAAATGCATCCACAAGTGGCATTACTAGTCAAAGCAGAACTTGAGAAATTACTCGATGTCGGATTCATATGCCCAATTGATTATCCTGAATGGATCTCTAACTTGGTACCTGTCAGTAAACCAGACCGCAGCATCAAAATTTGCACAGATTTCAGAGACATTAACAAAGTTTGTCCCAAGGATGACTTCCCATTACCAAACATTGACTTGATTGTTGATCTCACAGCAGGTCATGAAATGCTATCATTAATGGATGGATTCTCTACTTATAATCAAATAAAGATCGCACTCGAAGATCAACATAAAACAGCATTTACTTGTCCATGGGGAACTTTTTGCTGGAATGTCATGCCTTTTGGGCTAAAGAATGCAGGTGCTACATATCAAAGAGCCATGACTACTATCTTTCATGATCTCATGCATGTAACTGTGGAAGATTATGTTGATGACCTCTTGGTCAAATCAATAGATAGAAATACACATTTGGACATACTTTCAGTTGCCTTTGATCGGTTGGAGAAATACAAAGTAAGATTAAACCCTAAGAAATGTGTCTTTGGAGTAACCTCCGGGAAGCTCCTAGGATTCATTGTATCCAAAAGAGGAATTGAAGCGGATCCAGCAAAAGTCAAAGCTATCTTGGAAATGCAACCACCAAGAAATATCAGTCAACTTCAATCCTTACAAGGCAGACTCTAGTCCATCCGAAGATTCATAGCACAACTAGCAGATAAGTGTAATCCTTTTCAGCACCTACTACATAAAAACATCAAATTCAAATGGGATGACAACTGTCAATAGGCTTTCCAGATGCTCAAAGATTATCTTCTAAATCCGCCAGTTCTGATGCCACTAGTTCCAGATCAACCACTGTTACTATACATATCAGCTACTCCAACAGCACTGGGGCACTCTTAGCGCAACAAATCGCTGAAGGCAAGGAAAAAGCAGTATACTATATCAGTCGCACATTGGTGGGATACGAGCTAAACTACACACCAATTGAGCGTGCATGTCTTGCTGTGGTATTTGCTTCATAGAAATTACGACATTACATGCTTACTCATAAGACAAAGTTAGTTGCAAGGATAGATCCGTTGAAATACCTTCTCAATAAGGCAACGCTTACTGGGCGACTAGCCAAATGGGTAATGATACTGAGCAAATTCGACATCGAGTATGTGGACAGAAAAGAAATAAAAGGACAAGCCATCGCAGATCAATTAGCAGATGCTCCCATGATAGATAATGTCCCTCTAAGTTCAAAATTTCCAGATGAATCCATTTTGACAATGTCACATGCAAAGCCATGGCAACTATACTTTGACGGCTCATATACACAGCATGGGGCAGGAGCTGGCATCCTCTTTATAACTCCTCAAGGGGATTCTATACCAAAATCATACCGCTTATCATTTCCTTGCACTAACAATATAGCGGAATATGAGGCATTAACAACAGGATTACGAATTGCAGTTCAATGGAAGGTCCAGGAACTTTGTGTTTTTGGGGACTCCCAACTTGTTATCCGTCAAGCAACTAGTGATTATCAAAAAAAAGATGAAAATTTAATGCCTTATAAACAAATGGTGGATGGTTTGAAACAACATTTCACAAAGATAGACTTTGAGCAGATACCAAGAGAGCAAAATCAAGCCGCAGATGCCATGGCTACAATTGCTTCATTGATCGATTTACCTCCAAACGAGACCCGCTATGAGTTCTTGGTGGATAACCTTCTGGTCCCTTCATATGAGATAATGCCTACTGAGATTGTATGTGTTGTCGGTCCCAAATCCCAGTTATATGGTTCCATTTTCACATACCTATGAGACAATACTTTACCTCCTGATCTATCAAATAACCAACGTTGCACTTTCATTTGCCAATCCTCTCGATATGTCATTTTAGCTGATATCCTATACCGGCGAGGTCTAGATGGCACTCTTCTTAGATGTTTAGAAAGCGACGAAGCTTAGGTTGCGTTACGGGAATTGCATGAAGGAATATGTGGTCCACATGCTAGTGGTCCTACCTTGGCCAAGAAACTCATCAGGACTGGATATTACTGGCCCAATATGGAGAAAGACTCATATCAGTTCGTCAAGAAATGTAAGCAATGTCAAATTCATGGAGATCTCATACATGCGCTAGCACAAGAACTTCAATCGCTTGCGTATCCTTGGCCCTTTTATCAGTGGGGACTCGATCTCATAGGCAAGATTCACCCTCCTTCTTCCAATGGTCATAAATTCAATATCACCACCACAGAGTATTTTACAAAATGGATTGAAGTCATGCCTCTTACACAAGTTACTGGAAAACAGATTGCTACATTCATCCTCAACTATATCATTTGTCGATACAGTATTCCTGTTTCCATTATCACTGATAACAGACGTCCCTTCAAAAATTAGGATGTTCATGAACTCTGTGACCGCTTCCATATCTCTCATCGTTTCTCCACACCATATTACCCCCAAGGTAATGGCCAAGCTAAGGTGTCTAACAAAACAATCCTTAAAATCCTAAAGAAGACAGTCGATGATGCTAGTCGTAATTGGCATATTCAACTTAATCCTTCACTTTGGGCCTACCGCACAAGTGTCCGTACACCTACAGGAGCTACACCTTATTCACTAGTCTATGGTTCCGAAGCCATCTTTCCTATTGAAGTCGAGCTACCCTCTTTACGGGTCTCTTTGCAAAACATCATCAGTGATGAAGACTATAGGGTCTCTCGCTTACAAGAGCTGGAACTACTGGATGAACGACAACAAACTACTTTCAATAATCTCAAGGCTTACCAACAACGAATGAGTCGCAGCTACAATCACAAGGTCAAGCCTTGCACATTTGAGGTAGGTGACTTAGCTCTCAGAGAAAATCCTAAAAATCAACAAGATAGAGAGAAGAAGGGAAAGTTCGAACCAAACTGGCTTGGTCCCTACATTATTACAGTAGCATATGGATCTGGTGCATATCAGCTCTCAACTACAGAAGGTGAACCTTTGGAGGATCCTATCAACAGCATGCACCTTCGCAGGTTTTACACATAGCTCTTCAAAGTATCCTAGTTTGAAAATTCAAAAATACAAAAAAATCAAAAATTTCAAAAATACAAAAAAAAAAATCATAAAACAAAAAAATCGTTACTTGGTGAAAACCTGGCAAACAGGTACCTTATGACACAGAAAACATTGAAAAATTGAAAAAAGTAAAGAGAAATAATTTCATCCAACGGTGAAAACCACTTCGGTGGCGCCCTAGGTAAGTACCATGGTGAAAACTGGGTCACCAGCACCATGCGTAGAGACATTACTCCTCCCTCCTTTAGGATTCTCTTTCATCGCTTCACTTTGCACACACTCACAACCTATTCGTTCATAATAAACTTACCCATTCCCATCATTGCTTGTTATTGATCTACCCAAGATTGGTTAGCCATTCATAATAAATCTCCCTTTTCACCTCCCTTTCCATCCATAATAAATCAGATCCTATCTGTGGCTAAGGAAAATCCTACATCTAGTGATGGGTGTGGAACTAAGAACATCACATGTTTCAAGGAGTACAGTTTCTTCCAGCTTCCTTCAGTCTATTCGCGCACAATCCGCAATAAAGTTTCGTCTTCTTTGCAATAAGGTATCAGTTTCATGGATTCAGTCAGTTTCAGATGAGACATAGCAACAACAATGGGCTTCAACAAATCAAATCTTTCAACACACTCAGACAACATATGGTTCAGTGCTATCTAATCCTTTCTGTGAAAGTAAACATTGTGACCACAATCAAATAAGACTTATACAAGTGACAAGAGACACTAAACTTGAGGACTACAGTGGATGTTGGTGTCGAGTCTTGGTTTTCTTTTGATTTCATCTTTTTTGGTGACATGTCTTTTAGCTTTTCTGGGATGTCTCTGACTAGAGATTCTATCTCCAGGATGTCTTTGACTAGAAAGGCGAGGATGGGGTATCATCACCTATTTGTATTTGCTGTCTGTGGATTGTCTCTTAGTAATGCTATGACTTGTCCAAGGATATGAGGAGACTGTGAGTCTAGTGTGAACTGGGGCATTCCTTGTTTGTGACTGTCTTATCTCCATGCAAACAGGTACAATGACTTTCTGGGTTGAACATATGCCTCGATTGTCATAACCTATTTTGCCATAATAAAGCTCAATGATGATAACGCACAAGAAGCTCTTTCACTTTCATATCTTTTGTCTTCCATCCCCCTTTCTTGATTGACTTCCATCGTCCTTCTCAAGTCCGCGTAGCCTACTATCACATGACTGAGTATAATGACACACCAAAAAAATTTGCATTTCATGTAGCTGCACCTACATTACCACATATAAGCATTTCATACATACATATAGATATCACAACTGCATCACATCCTGCACACAACACCGGTTAGCACAATTTACATTTGCATTATCATATTCATCTACATTTCATACATTCACATTTGCATCAGGCATACATAGATAAAACATAAAAGAACAAAAATATTGCATTACATCATATACATATTTGCATCCATAGCATAAAAACAACCATCACATAAAACATCTCATTACATAGGTACACATGCATATAGCTACCGCAAAGATGAATCATCTCATATATATAATCAAAAGTGTCATGATACAATGATGTCAAAATCATATGGCTACAAAAGCACCCGCAGGTGTCTACAATACAAAAATGGTACAAAACTGATACATAGGGAGCCCTCTAAGGCTATGATGAACTCCCTCCCTCGGAGCCACCTGGCCTCAGTGGAATCTGAGCCCCTGAAGGACCCACCCCAAGATCATCCCTCCTGTCTCCTCTATTTGGTGGTGGTGGAGGACCCATAACCCCACCACTCGATGCCTGTCTCCTCTAGCTCCCTCCCATAGCTGTCACTATACGCGACGGTCTATGGAATCTCCTCACCCGCTGATCTACTGGCACTGCACCGTAGTAGAGGTCTCTCCAGTAGGCTATCTCCTCTCCTGCCTGCAGGACATAAGCATATCCTGCCCCTATATCCTTAGCTGCCTGTCTCCCTGCCCTCAATGCTATCTCAGCCTCTATGTAGCGCTGGATAGCCTGATCCCGCTCTCGCTCAGTATCCCTGAGCCTCATCCTCAGCCGATCCCTCTCTGTCTCCAGCTCTTGGATCTCATCTGGCTGGCCCTGACAGATCTCCCTTAGATCTAGCGACTCGGCCTCCACCAGGTCATCCCCCTCTGCCTCTGCTTGTGGCTCCCCCTATGCCTGTACCTGTACCTATACTGGTACCTGTACTGGTCCCTGTCTCTGTCCCTGTCCCTATGCCTGTACCTATCCAGGACTCTATGCTGCTGGTACCTGTAGCGGCAATCCACCGCGACCCCTCACCACCCGAGCCGGCCTCTCCTCACCACCCTCACCTCCGAGGTGCAACCCTCCTCTCTCCAACTACTCCCCTCCTCCTCCATCGGCCTTGGCCCCCATCACCTCCACCATCATCATCATCTCCCCCACCATCTCCCTCTAGTGCCTCTCCTGGATCTGTCAACCATGGGAATGGATGCTCTGCCCAATAAGCTGTATACTCGGCATCCATGTCGGCATCCTCGATCTCTAGCCACATGTCCCAAGGAAGAAGTATCATCTCCACCAGCTGTGTCACTGCTTGATCATACGACAGCAACGGCCCAAACTGTGTCTGATCTCTCACTGTACGGGCATACATGCCTGAGCCCCGCGACATCCTCTGAATCTGGCCAAATTGTCGACCAATCCTATCTACCAGCTACCTCTCTAGCACATAGGGCATCCGCCCAATCAAATACCTACTCTGGAAGGTGTAGGGAAGCTCAACTGCATCATCCTCCCACTGTTTGCAGCCCAGATATGGTCACCATATGACCTCATCAATGTCATCAATCACCCGCCGCCAATGCTCTAACCTGCCAATCCGTGGCTGCGATGTGATCATATCATATAAATGAACAAAGCTGCATCCGTAACCTCTGCCCCTGAAGTGTATCAGTCGGGTAACCGACAGACGCTCGTAAGCCCATACCTGTAGCAAGGTAACTCCACAACCCAATCCCACTGACCCATGATAAACAAATTGATGAAGCTCATAATACAGGTGGGCCAACACACATGGTCCCCAGGCATATCTGGTATGCTATGTCACCAGTGTCTCCACTGATAGCCCTATCTGGACACAGGAAACCACTGATAGCTCCTCCGATCACTGCTAGCAATGCTAACCCGGTGGCTGTCATGGTGTCCCATGCCACGTGTCTTGCCCTCATCTCCAGTCCAGGGTCTTGGAATACTCATCTCAGGGCCTCTCTGTCGCCATCTCGATCGTATGGGATCAGCTCCCCATCGATCGGTATCCGCATAATCCTATATACATCCTCCAGGGTGACTGTCATCTCACCCATCGACAGATGAAACGTGCATGTCTCAAAGTGCCATCTCTCAGCCACTGCAGTCAGCAAACCCATGTTTGCCCGAAACTTAGGCACATACAACACATGTCTCAAACCAATCTCCTCGATGGCAGCTCTGTCCTCGAGTGACAACTCAGGTCGCAACCTCTGCGTCGACGGGAATCTCTCCCGTGACTCTAGCATCGACAAATATTCCTATAGTCAAACAACTCAATCATGTCAGTTATAGTGGCATTCACTGTTTATCACAAAATGCTACTCGCTATCTAAATGCATATGACTATCTACCCTAGTGACACTCACTGTTCATCACAAAGTGTTGCTATTTATCCTAGTGGTACTCCCTATTCATCACAAAGTACTACGTGTGTGACACTCCCTGTTCATCACAAAGTGTTACTCACATTTGCACTCCCTATTCATCACAAAGTGCTGCTCATATTTCAGTACTCCCTGTTCATCACAAATTACTCTATCTTGGTACTCACTGTTCATCACAAAGTGCCTTGATCTATCCTAGTCTTCCTAGAGGACCTGCTTGAGTGTATCCCCTCAGCAGCTTATCCAATCGACAGCATATGTTCATCACAGAACTGCCGATTTGACCTAAAAGATGCAAATTCATACTTTTCAAATGCAAAGGTGCTTACATGACATAAACGCGCTCAAAGACTGCATAGACGTGCTTGAAAAACATAGACGTGCCTTCTTGACACAGACGTGCCTATGCTCTGCACAGACGCGCCTGGGAGACACAGACGTGCCTTCTTGGCACAAACGCGCCTTCTATCACAGACGTGGCCGCAATTGACGCAGACGCGGGTCCAGATATAGACGCACCTGGTACAAACACAGACGCGCCTAGCGAACATAGACGTGCCTGGCACCAACGCAGACGTACCTGGACGTTTTTTGACACTTTTTGGACCCTATTCTAAGCGCATTTATTACCCTATTCGACATACATTAATGACAAAATTAAATGCATCAAAGTACGAGGAGGTTTGGTGGTACTTACCGGCTCTCCTGCCTCTGCTGGCCTCTTAAATCGACGAATGCGGTTGAATCTGTGAGTGAAAGCCATCGCTGCTGACTACTCCTGCTCTATTCTCGCTCTGCAATATGTTGTTGTGGATGTGTAGATGACAATGAGGATGTATTTTCCCTCGTGGTCTATCCTATAGACTGCCCTAGCCCTCGTTTCCCGAGTCAGTCTTCATTATCCTGTGACTCTGTCACTTTATCTGGTCAATCCATTCTAGCCTTTCTTTCTTATCGAGAGATTGTCTGGAATCTTTTCAGACATTTTCATCCAATCTCTCAATGGGGCATATCATTCCCATTCTGGGGTAACTCTGTATCAGTTCATCCTATCTTCTTTGAAACAACGCGACAAGCCGCATTGTCTCAAAGAGGGGCAAAATGTAGACACCTAAAATTGTCCAGTCTAATTAAATAAATATTTTATTTATTTAATTATCTAAGCTTAATTCTTCTATTAATTAAATAAATCTTTATTTATTTAATTAATTCATTTATCCTCTTCTAGCCTTATTTCTCATTTAAATAAATACATTTATTTATTTAAATTATCCTTTTCCCTAAATTAAATAAATATTCTTATTTATTTAATTAATCCCACTTCTTCTATTAATTAAATAAATCTTTATTTATTTAATTAATTCATTAACCTTTTCTACCCATGACACATGTCATTCATCTCTTAATTCATACACTACCTACCCCTCTCATTATTTTATTATTTCTTTTACCTACCCTCTAATCATAGCCGACCTCCTTTTACACCTCTCAATCTTATCCCTCCATTTCATATAGTGTCTTCTATATAAGGAGATGCTTCCTTCATTATCAAACCCTAATGAGCTAACTACTTGATCAATTGACTACTTGGCATGTACGATCCTACTTGCAACCACATTCCATTCTTTGTTGAGCTCTTGTGCATATAAAATCTGAGAGCAAATATATCAAGCAAGATCAATGGAGATAGGAGGAATGGAGATCAAAACCCTATTGGACATGTGATGGTATAATCTTTGTGATTTCATGTGATTTGCATTGTCTTAGGTAATCTTCATATGTTATGGTGGATCTTTGTTGATTGTTAGGCTAGGGTTTTGTGGTTGAATTCATTTAGCCTTTCAATATTGTTATTATTGTTATCCATTTTCACCATATACAGTTGGTAATAGAGAACTATTTTTTAATTTGGATGATTCTGTGAAATCTGAAAAAAACTTAGGAAATGATATAGTAGTATCTGTAATAGGGAAAGGTGTAATAAATGTGTTGATTGCAGAATCTTGGATAGAAATCCTAGTGACAGGTTGATTGCCTAGGTCCAAATGACCAAGAACTGGATGTTTCCCCTTCATATACATGGAATAGGGGAGGCTAATTTCAAGGAAAAAATTTTAAACCAAACATGGCTCTGGCATTTGAGGTATGTATACCTTAATTTTTATGGCTTGAGTCTACTATAGAGGAAGAATATGGTAAACAGTTTGCCACCTATAATGCGCCCTACTATTCCTTGTGAAAGTTGTATAATGTTCAAACAATACAGAGAAAGCTTTCCTGTAGGAAGTTCAAATAGAGAAAGAGTGCCCTTGGAGCTAGTCCACACTGATATATGTGGACCAATGCAAACCTCATCTTTAGGAGGAAGTCTATAATTTTTTATATTTATTAATGATTTCAGCACGAGAACTTGCATTATTTTTTTGAAGGAGAAGTCTGATTCTTTCAATAAATTTAAGGAGTTCAAATCAATGGTAGAAAAACAAAGTGGACTCTTCATCAAGGTACTCAGATCTGATAGAGGTGATGAATATAGTTCTAATGAATTTCTGCATTTTTTAGAGATCAGGGGATCAAGAAACAATTCACAACATGGAAAGCTAATGTACTGAGAGGGAAGGGGTGAATCAGTACTCCAAAACTTTTCTTGAATAATAACTTTACTGTTATGCATAAACAGAATAGTGCAGTAACATAAAATAAAGTTAAAACAAACAGGTAACAATCATACATGATTCACTCCATAACACATATATTTTGGTTACGCAGAAACTCTTGGTTAGAGAGAAAAACTACGGTGGGGATGGCACCCACAACTTCACTACTGCAATAATAAAGAATGCTCAGTTAGAGCTACATTTATCTATTGCTGATAGCTTACCCTGTTAGGAGTAACAAGATCTGTTAGACCTACCTTGCTCAAGGATTTTACAACATTTATTCTGAATGATGCACCTGGTTAGAGGCTTTATAATTTATAGACTTGGTTAGAGTCTTTTACCCTGTTAAAGATTTCTCTTACAACTTCACAATATTACAATAAAATCATTACAAATATCTGCAACTTTACATTTGAAATGTTATAGTAGATTCTATGTGCTCAGAATAAGATTACCTTGCTTATAGCATACCTCGGTAACCCATATGATAACTCGGTAAACCCTTCTGTTTACTTTGTTCTTCAACTGTTCTCTAAAAACCTTCTCAGTGACCTCTGTGTCTCTGTAACAGTCTTCCTCCATGCATCCATACACTTCACTAATGCTGTATATATAGATCTCTTTAAATGGTGCTCTAATTCATTGCTTCGATCTTACAAACAAGATTCCTCGAATGAATAACTAAACAAAGTATTTCATTGGTTAGATTGTCCTCACAATCATACACAATCTTTTAGTGCAATTTCTAATGTAATAATGGTTAGATGTGCCTCGATCTTGTAACACATTTTTATAAGCATGTCCAGGTTCAATGTATCTGGTAACACATTTCACTTGGTGAGTATCAACTCAGTGTGTCATCTTAATTGCTCAGTAGCCATAAAAAGATACTCGATAGACAACTTGGTGTATACTGCGTTTTGTGAATGCTTTCCTCTGTAACCGACTAAACTGTGCATACCAACTTCTCTGTTTATACCGACTGCATGATTCGGTAGTGCTAACTGACTAGAATATATAGTATGACTTTGAATATAAAACTAATGGCAACTTGATAAGTAGTAACAATATGAACAAGGTGAAGAATGATTGGATTTTAGTTCAAATTTTTCTTTATTCTCTTGTGATCCTATGTGTTTTGAAGAAACAGTTGAGGGGAAACATTGGATCAAGGCCATGGATGAAGAAATTGATTCCATTGAAAGAAATCAGACTTGGGAGCTTGTTAATCTAGAAGGTGAAATTGATAAATATAAGGCTAGATTAGTAACAAAAGGTTATGCACAACAACATGGAATTGATTATACTGAAATATTTGCACCAGTTGCTAGGCTTGATACAGTTAGAATGGTTTTAGCAATAGCTACTCAAAATAATTGGATTTTTTATAGATGGATGTTAAATCTGCATTATTTAATAGTTTTCTAGAATACGTGTATGTGAAACAACCACTAGGTTGTGAAGTGCATGGACATGAAGACAAGGTCTATAGATTGAAGAATGCACTCTATGGTCTCAAACATGCATCTAGAGCATGGAATAGCAGGATTGATTCATACATGACAAGCAATGGTTTTAGTAGAAGCAGTAATGAGCCCACTCTATACACAAAGATTAATAAAGAAGGTCGGATTTTGATTGTGTGCTTATATGTAGATGATTTGATTTTCACTGGAAATTTGTATGTAGATAGTTTTAAATTAGCAATGATGAAGGAATTTGAAATTATAGAATTGGGTTTGATGAGAAATTTCTTAGGCATTGAGGTAGTTCAATCTAATAGAGGGATTTCTATTCGTCAATCTAAATATGCCAAGGATGTATTGAGAAAGTTTAATATGTTGAATTCTAAACTAGCACCAACCCCAGTTGCAACGGGAACAAAATTAAGCAGAGAGGACAAGGGGTCAAATGTTGATCCAACTTTATTTAAGAGGCTTGCTGGAAGTCTCATGGATCTCACTGCTACAAGGCTAGGCATCACGTATGGTGTTAGTTTAATACCAAAATTTATGGATTCACCAAACGACTCACATTAGGAAGTTGGAAAGAGGATATTGAGATATGTTGTAGGAACCAAGGGATGTGGAATTTTATATTGCACCACTAATGAGTTTGATTTGATTGGTTATATTGACATTGATTTTGTATGTATTATTGATGATAGGAAGAGCACTTCTGGATATATCTTTCATTCCAATACATCGGCAATCTCATGGGCATCGAAGAAGCAGTCTATAGTGACCCTTTCATTAGCTAAAGCTGAATATATAGCAGACACATCAGCAACATGTCAAGCAATCTGGATGTGGAGAATTTTGAAGGATCTATTACATGCTCAAGAAGACTCTACACCAGTGTTCTGTCACAACAAATCAGCAATTGCATTATCAAAGAATCATGTTTTTCACTAAAGGAGCAAGCACATTGATACGAGATATCACGTCATCGGAGAATTGGTCAACAATGGAGAAATCCATCTTGAATTCTACAAATCTGAAGATTAGTTAGCTGATATTTTTACTAAAGCACTACTTAGAGAAAACTTTGAATATCTACGAGAAAATTTGGGAATGATTGAAGCTAAAATTGTTAGTGGAAGAAATTAAGGAGGAATGTAAGAAGACTGGGTTTTTTCATCATACAGTTAATTTCTCCCACCATGCAGTCGGTCAAAACCTAAATTGCATGAAATTTAGATTCTCATGCATACTTAGCATGAAATAGTTTTTTGTTTTACGCATATACTAAAATGGTTGTCAATTTTGTATCCATGCATGAATGCATGCATGCATGCTAGAGCAGTTAGTTACCACCGTAAAAGCCTATAGGGTATACAATTCAGTTTGCATATTTTGCATTTAATTATTTCTCTATGCAGTTGAGACTTTTGCGTGCATAGTTTCCACTGTAAAACTGCTACCTTTGCATGACTTGGCTAATTAATAGATAGATATTATAGAAAGATGATGAATCATCTATAAATTAGAAGGTGTTGTGATCAATTCTGTGTATGATTAATAAAAAGATTGTTTTTCTATTTGTTGTAGAAATATGAGTTTTGTGTTGTAGCATGTTTGTTTTTAGTTTTCTTTTCTATTATATTTTTCATCTCTACCTTCACATTCTGAGCCATAGTGACAAGAACTATGCCATGCTCTACGACTGCTAACTCTGAGATTATTTCAAACAGTTCATGGGCCCCGTTAAGATAGCCACATGTTGTGTATGCCACGATAATAGCAGTCCATGAGACCACATTCTTTTCACTATAAGATCATTCATTTTCATCTACATTCAAAAATTCAGTATTAGCTGCCTCCAGGCTGGTGCTATAAAGAAATGTATCATTATTCTAATGCTTGGAAGTTGGTGAATTTGAAACCGCATGATTGGGCCTAATCTTTTGTGGTTGCAATTTTGAATCGCCTACCCCTTCTACAATACAGATTTCTTTTGTTTCATCGATACCAATCGTACACACCATAGTCTTTCCCAGATGCTGAAGTACCTAAAGGGTAGTCAAAAGGCCTTTCTCAAAATCATGTAAGATGGATATTGCAGAATCCAAAGGAACTCCCCTATTCATATCTTTTATACTCATATCCATTAAATCTGTCCATGGCTTTAAAGACTTCTTCTGTGATTGTCATGGTCACAAAGGTAGAACCTCGATTCCCCTGCTCTACACTTACAAACAACCCCATGGGAAGAAGCCTTTTCTTCATGTTCCAATGGAGAGTCTAAATCTCTTCGTCAACACTTTTGAGAGACTCCTTGATTCCTTCTAAAGTTCTGGTCTCAACCTCTAGTACAACACCTTGATCTATTCATTCTCTTCCACCACTTACTATTCGGCCAACATATACCTAAGATAAACTTCAGATCACATCAAATGTATGATTGATTTTTCCAATGAGAATACTTCAGATCACCTCCCAAGTATCTACTAATGATTTATCCTTATATATCACCCACAATATCCTGAAGTATAAATTTTGTCAGCTCAAATAGTACCTAATGAATGGAATGTGTAACACAACATAGGTTGCCCTCAAATGTATTTATCATCATCAAAAATAGGTTGTAGATGAATCCAATACTTAGTTAAAAACCAAACTTGTCATACTATATCCTTCAAAGCTATATCAACACTATTGTGGTCACTATTTGTCTTCATGGAATTGAAGAGAAATTAAAAATATTATGCGGATCAAGATGAAAGCACTAAGATAATCTAAAACCTCTCTACAAAAATCTCCTAGAGTAATCAATCAACAAGTTCTCATAGAAAAGAACATCTCTCAACTAGTAAACATTGTGCTAACTAGGCATAATGTAGGACATCGACATAGTAAATACTGTGTGTTGGAACACCGAAACACCTAAAATTCATATCAGTTATCCAATACACCATCCTCAACATCCTCCCAAAACCACACAATCATAAAAATCACCACAATAGAATGCATACAATTCTAGTGATCCTACTTGGACATGTTTCACTGTCAAACAATGATCTGAGGAGAAAAATCTTATAGCTTTTACTATAGAGCATATTATGACTTGAAAACATGATAGTAGGCACCTAACACACTACCAATCTTAGTTATTGAAGCACACAATTAGAAGATGAAATGTGGTAAAATGCAGAGAAATTTACCAACACGCTATCATAAGGAAATAGATTATTCTATACTTATCAACAAATTTCTTCAATCCTCTAATTATGAAGATGAACTCAAATGCCATCCAAATGACTTCTTTAACATCTAGAAATCAACCAAGGTAACTGTATCACATAACCAGGACATAAATCATGTGTATCAATACATACCATTTATTTTAGACTAATATATTTTTATTTGATGTAACTCCATACTATCTTCTATGTCTAACCAATTTGCAGGGGCACAATTGCTCTCAATTTGCTTAACACACATCATCTGATACATCAATGACCACCATACATACTTGAATCATCTCCTCAATGGCAACACATATTGTCAGACATCAAGTTGACATCAATGACAACCCATTGTGCCAACAATCTCTTAGCTTGTCATTGATGGTAATACTACAAAATATATCAGTAAATCTACATCTCTACATACTCTCCCCTTTCACCAATATCAACATTATATATCTAGTATCTCTTTCACATAGAACCTATCTAGCATCTCTCCCCATTTGACATCAAGGACAAAGACATAATATTTACATCATCCAAAACAATATTGCATATGCTCCCCCTAACAATGTACATTCATTAGAAAATTCTCCCCCTTCAATAGAGATCCCTCCAAAAACAAAACCAATATTATATACAAAAATCTTAAACTATAAACCCAAAAAGCACACTGTATTCTATTGCAAAATTGTACAACCCAAAGTATTCTTATATATGCCTTAGCTCACTCTTAAAGATAGGATTTAGTAATTTCTCTTATTCTAAGGAGAGCCACTCTTACCATAATTTTGATTGTTTTAATTTTATTAGGCCCCTTAGATAATAATCCAAAAGTTGAAATGACAAGGACATATACCTCTTGAATATCCTTTCAACCCTTTTGAAACATACATAAAGAGCATAAAGAACTCCACAGAATTCTGATCTAATAGAACTAGAACTAGTATCATCACTGTACAAGTATTGAGGCAAAAACAAAACATGGTTGATGAGCAGATCCTATATGAAATGGAGCAGAGCCAGCAGGAAGAGGAAAACATTGTACAGTCACTTCACCAGCGTTTGGAAGATCTTGGCGACCATGTGTATGCCTTAAAAGAAGAATCAACCAAATCAAAAATTTCTTAATCGATTACATCTTTTTAAAGTTGAATGATCTTAAGTAGTTCAAACTCTTTTGTTTACCAATAGTGAAGTCATTATATTCCCTTCTATTCTTCACACAATATGGGGTAAAATTACACACTAAAGACCTCCTTTACATAATTTCATTTGAACATTTGAGATAAATAATGCGAATTGGAGAATCTCCTATGATTCTCTCGTAGAAACTAATATAGAGTTCACTCGATATCTAATTATCACATTTTCAATATATGTTTTTAAGTTATAGGTACAACATACTAGCGTATCTATTTTTTTAAAATTTTGGGTTATCAGTTCAAGAATCATCTAATTTGTAAATTATAACAGTAAATGATAAATTATTATTGATAATGTAAAATAACAATATATCAATTTCAATGTTATTTTATAGTTCAATTTTTGTTTGGATTGTTTTACCAAATAATTTTTGTAATATGTTTTTCTTTCAAAAAATTGTTTATTATAATTTAATACTTTTATTAAAAAACATTTGTCTCATAATGTAAAAAAATTAAATAATATCAATATTTTTGGAACATAGATGTTGAATTTGATAGTTCAAGAATCTATATTTATATTTCTCATATCTAATTAAATATTTATATTACCAATTTCTAATTATAAACAATATAATTCAATGCCTTGTCCATTCCCTTCAATAAAATTTGTTTCATGTATATACAAATATAATTTTACTTCATTGTGAATAAGAAATCAATATGTCAGTTGAATAATTTTTTTCATATTTTTTACTTACAATTTATTATTATTTTTTGTGATAAACCTATGTTGACTAGTAACAAGCGAATATATATTATAATAAATTAAAATAAAAAATAATTTATAAAAATAAAGAATGAGGGAAAATGAAGTCAAGGATTCATGTATTCTTTTTGGAATTCAAAAGTTTGTTTGTACTATGTGAATCATCCTTAGGTTTTTCTTCTTTTGGCTATTTCTATTAGTTTGACTATCTAATTTGTGTTAGGTAGTTCATGATTAAATATAATCATTAGGCATCATGTAGGAGATGTGGTCAATTTCTCATGTTTAGAGTCACTTGAGGTTTTACTAGATGGTCTAATGTGTTTGCATGATTTCACATGGGAGGTTTTAGATTAGGGACCACAACTGAAAAGGAAAGTAGTGGTAGATGACTAAAGTGACCTAGATGAGATAGTATGTGACATACATAGAGTGGTTTGTTATGTAGAGTTATAAATGGGTATAGATTATAGTGTGGGAGAAAAATTACCGTTAATGGTTCACTATAGGATTAGGAGCAACCTTTTGTGGGAATGATGTGTGATGCAATGATGGAGGGTTCTAGGAGGCTAAGAGGTAGATGGGTAGGGTGTGTAGCAAGGGTGGTGGTAGTAAGGAGGGGTAGGGGAGGATGTTGGAGTATATGTGGACATGCTACCTTCATAGAATGGAGGGATGGTACATGATAGGATGCCATAGAAAAAGTTAATGACAATGGTTTTAATAGAAATGACAATTACTCTAATTTATCTTGCCCTAGCGACTTAAAAATGGAAGAGGGGGAAGAAGGATACCTTGAGTAGATGCCAAAATTATGATTAGTACAATTGTGGGAGTGGGATAAATTAATACAAAATAAGACAGTAAACTTAGCGAAATGATTAGCCCAATCCCTCAACCATGTTGATGTCATACAACCTTTTCTAGATGATGTTAAAGTTAGACTAGAGATGATTTGTTATAAAGATTTAAAACATCTAGAGATGGACAGGTATGGAATCTAGGCATACCTATATATGGTGGCATCTAAGAGATTTAATATCTAGGATCTCAAATTAAGAGAGCTAGTTATTGTGGCTTTAAGGTTACAATATGTGGCTTAGGAGCATGGGACCACATGTTGTATTGGAGATAAATTATTATGAAAATTTAGCTCGTAGACATATTGTGAAATCATAAACACTCTAACATAAATATTATATTTCAAATTAAAAAAATTGCAAAACATAGAGAATACCTCTCATAAACTTTAACTATCAAACTATATTTAGAAAGAGAGGTTGACCAAATCAAAATAATTATCAAGAGTATTTTAATAGCTAGCCCAAGTGGTCAAGCACAAGAGATTTCATTTATAGAAAGAACTATTCCATTTAAAAGATTGGAACACATCCTAAATAGGTGTGGTTGATAAGCTATGTTTAGAAAGGAATAGCATTTGAAAAACAAAATGAGCAGCAGAGGAGGTTGTGGTAGGATTTCAGTGGTTTTAGGAGAGGGAGATGAAGAGGGCTCTACTATGTGGTTAGTAGTGGGGTTTTTATTTTCCATATTTTTTCTTCTGAAGTTGGTGGAGACACTGCCTACTAGGGTATCATTCTCTAGGAGGGCCTTTCCTCTTCATTCTTGGTTGTGGCTATTCTGTTACTCGTCCCTGTTGCCATAGTTATTCTCTTAAAAACATGGGTTCCTTTGTGGGTTTCTAGTTGTTATTTCTTCTATGGTTGTGGTTTTATCCCCCCTATCCCTTTCCTTTGATTTGATGTTGATCATCCTATCCTATTTTCGGTGGATGTTTGAGTTTGTTGTGTTTTTCCATATCGATGCCCCTCCATCTTTGGTTGTTGTATGTATTTTGGGCTTTACTCATTTGGAGGATTTGGGAAGAGTTTGTTGGTGGGGTTTTGTGAGATGAGTGATCTTGACTTGGAGTGCCTCCCTATTCTTTGTTTGGGAGCTATCTCATAGTATTGTTTTCATCTACTCTCTAGCATTTTGTAAGGTTATCTTGTTTGGACTAGATTTTTTTGGCATTGCTTCCTTGGCCTTAGATATATTATTTTCTAAATTGGGTACTCTACAATGGCATTCCTCTCTATTTTTGTGGTTGCTCTCTTCCCTTTTGTGCCTCCAAGCAAGCCTCTAGTGTAGCTTCTTCTATTTTCTCTCTAGCATGCATCAAGTCTAGTGCTTTCTATTGTAGTGGCTCCTCTACCTCTCAAATCAATTGCCTCTTCTTCCCCTTATCATTGTTGATTCTCCTTCGTATTGGACACCACCTATACTACATCTGGGCTAGTTTTGATGGATATGGGTGGTGGTTTTATTATTTGGGCTAAGGGGTTTGTTTTTTCAACCTTCCCTTCTTGGTAGTTATGCTTTCAACCCTTTATCTATCTATTGTTAATGAGAGTTTTTGTATTTCTATGAATATGCATTCTTCTATGAAAGAGAACTTTCTTTTTAGAGTTGGATCTTCACTAGCGGTTGTGGGTTGGCTTTTATTGCATTTTGTGGGCTAGCTACCATTTAGAGAATTAACTAGAGGGGTATCTACTTCCCTTGTCCCTACTTCTATTATGGTCACTAGCTTCCTTTTAAGAGTGTTGTTTTCTTCTTATTTTTTAGTGGTACTACTAATGATAGACCTATTGAGGTTGGTTGTGATTTTTGTTTGTAGGGATTTGTACTAGTATAATGTTTAGAGATGCCTTTAAAAACCGTTTGAACTTTTTTATTCTAGACCATCCTTTGGTCATATATTTAGAGGTTGATGACACTGTCATTGTTTTTTCCTATCTCAATGTGGCTAGTGATACTGTAGATAATGGACCTATTGAGATAGTCCAATATGTTCTATCTATATGAATCAGTGTAGGTAAATGTTTTAGGGGTGCCTTTTGAAACCCTTTGGGTTGTTTTGTTCTAGTCCATTCCTTAGCTATCCTATTTAGTGTTTGTTTAAACTAGCTGGGTTATTATTCTACTATAAGGTTTCTAAGTAACTTCCAAAACTTGTTATTTTTTAGAGCTTTGTGGTTTCCTTTGTTGTCTAAGAATATCTCTATAAAATGCCCTTAGACAAAAGGTTGTAGAAAGCCTTTCAAAATTTTCTATTTGTTTATTGTTTTCTTAACTGATTTGTTTCTTGTGTAAGGGTTTTTTTTTTGGAAGATGGTTAGGGATTCCTCTCTAAGCCCTTTAGTTATGAAAATATCATGTTTTTGGAGATTTCAAAACCCTTGTTCCTACCTATTGGTTGCTCCAATCAAAATCCCCTCCTTGAAAAAAGGTTTACCCTTTTTTTATTTTGGGAGTCTCATTTCTCATGAGCTCCTTTGGCTTCTCTACCTGGTTGGCTATTATGTAAGGGTTAAGGCCATCTCATTTCTTTGATGAAACCCTTGGAAGTAGGGTTTCAGGATAGATTTTAGAAAAATATTCACAAAATACTCAAATCTTAATGAAATATTATTAAACCAGTTTCTATAAAAAGGTGATTCAACTAGATTTCAGATGGCACTAGTCTCACATCCTGATTCAATTGTGCAAGAGAGTTATGAATGTTATAGCAGCTAAAAACCACAAAACAATCTGGAAACAAGGCTTTATTTTTGTATTATTCTTCTTGTCTTCAACCAAAAACTCACTAACAACCATTCCTTGACCCAAAAGAGACTATTTAAACTTTTTTACAACCATTTCCAACTATCCCTAACTTATTTTTTAATAGGTGACTATTGGTTACAAAGAAATACTCATTAATATAGCAATTTTGTGAAAGTTGCATAACAACTTTTGCAAAAAGTTGACAACTTTGTTCAAACTCAAAAAAATGACTCAAACCCACCTATACTCACCCTAGACATATTAAAATAGATTTAAAAGGAATTATTACATCAATTCCATCACTTGGAGTACTTTGACCATGATTGACCACATTTGGCCCTTGTTGGTCTACATATGATGATTGGCTTGAAAGCCTTACAAATTGAATTGTATAACTTTGAAAATGAAATTTTATGTATTAAAATTGGTCCTTATGATCTTATATGTTTACACAAGACACATTTAAAGAAATATGTACAATAAATATTTCATGAGGCATAAGAGTGACTAGGTGCTCCTGCACCATACTTCCCATGGAAATGAAACTCAAGTCCCTTGAGTGAGGACCTGCAACAAGATAATGTTCTATATTTTCCATCTCTGATCTCCAAATGTTTCTCTCATCTAGTGTACCTTTCCAATGAGCTAGGTACTAAAAGCATGCACCAACTCTTGATCCTGCACCAACATTCTTTCTCATCTTTACTCTTGGTTTGCCCATTCTCTTACTAAGGTATTTGGACCCGTCAAAGGATAATTAATTCCCTTTCAAATCTACTATTCCTGATACCTGCACTGAGGCAAATACAATAACAACTTCATAGATAAAAACAATTTGATTAGTATCAATGTCATACATGAAATTTTTGTTTTTCTTCTCAAATCTCCTAGGTGCCTCCTACCACATGACACTGCCTAAGGGAGTTATCTAAATTATTTTATCATCAATCTTATCATCAACCTAATCCTCTTTTAGTAAGTGTGTAAGAAAATTGGGAAGACCAACCAATGATTTTTGACCATCTTCTTCTAAGGAAATTGGAAAATGTGAGAAGAGTCCTACTTGGGAGGGGAAGAATTTAGAACTTAGATTCATTACCAACTCTTCAATCTTGGAGATCAAGAGTTTTGAAGGATTTGAATTTTAGAAGAAAAATTTAGCTAAGGGAAGGAAGCTTGTAGTTGGTGGGATGTTTGATTTTCTTGGGTTGGAAGGTCTTCATCAAATATTCATCACCACATTCCATTTACAGGAGTTGAGGTTCGTGCATGTCACCTTAAAAATTAAGTGTGTTTTCTTGTTGTTTTATGTCTAAATCTTGAAGTTTAAAAGTGTTTTTGTGTGTGATTCATGAGTTTGAGTTATTGTAATTTTGATGTGTTCTTGCATATTTTTGTATTCATTTCATATGGTTGTATATTAATGGGAGTTAAGACCACACTCACCTTGGGAGGGCATAGTAGTCCTGGGGTGAAGGGAGTTTGATAGTCTTAGGGTGTAGATCTCTTTTCGGGGAAGAGAGAGAAAATTAGATCTGGGATCGTTGCTACATTTTGTTATTATTTTTATAAATTTGGGGGCAATAAGGAGGGATTGGCATGTTTTCCTTTGTGGGTCATAAGGGGTTTTGATTTGGGTCATGAGAGACCAAGTCAAAGGAAAGAAAAGAGAGAGAGAGAGAGAGAGAGAGAGAGAGAGAGAGAGAGAGAGAGAGAGAGAGAGAGAGAGAGAGAGAGAGAGAGAGAGAGAAAGAGATTGTTGTTTATGATGAAATTTAATAGTTAATGTTATGGATGCATTTGTTTCTCATTTCTATGGAAGTTCACCCCTTTGATTTGGTCCATCTTCACCCCTATATTTCAAGTCATATCCCCTTGATTTGGGTCATGAGAGACCAAGTCAGAGGAAAGAAAAGAGAGAGAGAGAGAGAGAGAGAGAGAGAGAGAGAGAGAGAGAGAGAGAGATTGTTGTTTATGATGAAATTTAATAGTTAATGTTATGGATGCATTTGTTTCTCATTTCTATGGAAGTTCACCCCTTTGATTTGGTCCATCTTCACCCCTATATTTCAAGTCATATTTGATTTTGTGCAAGATTGGAAAGATGGGAGTTTTTTGTTCATTCTCTAAGTTGTTGAAATATGGTTTTTTATGTGTAAGTATGGTTACAACCTGTTTGGTACCTAGATCTCCCTAGCTCGTGGGTAGCCTCTTGTAGGCCTAGGTTGGGAGGTGAGCCTCCATTGTCACAATCAAAGAGTTACTTTATTATAGGTCCGCATATTGGTTGTAGAAGATTGAAGGAAAAAAAAGGAGGAAACTACCTATGTGGATAATTGAAGAGTGTTATCAAGTCTCATCCTCATGATTGTTTTAGATTATGGTTCTTTGTATGTGATTAGTGAAATAACATAAAAAAGGATTGTAAAAGGTAAAAGAAACCTATGTATTTCACTTTCCTACTATTGATTTTTTTTTTTAAAGTATGTGAAAAGAATGTATATGTTCCATTAAGTTTATTTACTAAGTAGCAAAGAAAAAGAGACAAGGAATATGTAGTTAAGTCTGTTGTAATCTTTATTTGATAAAGAATACAAAGCTAGAAAAGTATTTACCTTTTAATGGTATTGAGATGTTAATTTTCAGATTTAAGCTAATGTGGAAATCAATGAAACTATGCAATTTCCTAAACTTGTATTGTGTTATATACATTTTGTTATCAACTCATTCTTAATTTTCATTCCTAGATGATTATTTCAAATGTCAACCTGAAAGGGAAGAAAATTCCTAAATCTGCATCTTCCATTAACGTCTAAATGAGTGTTACCATGAGATTAATCTTTATTTAAGTCCGATTCTAAACTTAGGTAATGTTCTGCATTTTAAGATATAGAAAGATTATTCTTACAAAAATAAAGAAAGAGCTTCCTTCTATTATCTTCTTTTACATTTATAACAATCTAGAAAAATAGATTGCTTTCGGAAAATAATATTGTAGTTAGATTTAATCCAAGATTAAAAGAAATGCTATAACAACAATAGAAAAAAGTTCTTTATAATTTCCTGTTCTACATTCCATGTCATTTAGTCAAAAAATTCAATGAAAGAACATTAGATTTAAACAAAACATTAGGAACTAGATAAAATTATCTGAGAACTTAGTATTCAAGCCCTCTGTTTTATTTTCTTTTTTCGGCTTGAAAGGAGGAAGGATCTCCATAGAAGGGATTCCTCCTCTCTTTCTCATTCCCCTTTTATAACTCTTTATTTAATCATATATTGAATCAACATTAAACCAAAAAAAATAGAGATCTATAGAACCTACATCTATTACAAAGATAAGAGATTAAACCTGCATCTTTCTATTCAAAAGAAACAGATTGTTAAAGATCATCCAACTAACTAGATATATACTTGAGTATAAATTAAGTGTTATATATATATATATATATATATATATATATATATATATATATATATATATATATATATATATATATATATATATATATATATATATATATATATATATATATATATATATATATATATATATATATGTGTGTGTGTGTGTGTGTGTGTGTATGTATGTATATATATATGTATATATATATATATATATATATATATATATGTATGTATATGTATATCTATATGTATATGTATATGTATATGTATATGTATATGTATATGTATACACATATATATATATATATATATATATATGTATATATATATATATATGTATACATATACATATACATATACATATACATATATGTATTATATATACATACATATACATATATATGTATATGTATACATATATATAATAATATATATGCATATGTATACATATATATAATAATATATATGCATATATATATATATACATATATATGTATATGTATATATACATATGCATATACATATATATATACATATACATGTATTATATATATGTATATATCTATATATATGTGTGTGTGTGTCTGCGCGCGCATGTGCGTATCTCTCTCTATACATATACATATATATAGATGTATATATTTGTATATGTGTATATATGTATATGTGTATATATGTATATATACATATATAAATCTACACAAAAAAATAAACTTAACAAAAGAGACTGGTATTTTAAACACCAAAACAGTCTGTACATATACATATATGTATTATATTATATATATATATATATAAAATTAATGTTTAAAAAAAGTCAAAAAGGGGGGGATATGGGAGGAGGGAATGGCTCCACCCCACCCCTGTGGTGAGCGACCTCACCGATTGGGCCGTGACCCATGATGGGGAGCAGCGCCATCGGGGGTTACGACACACACAGTGGGTCGTGACCTGTAGAGTGGGCCATGATCCACTATGGGAAGCGGCGTCATTGGGAGTGACACAACTCACATAGAGGGCCATGACCCACCAGTGGGTGCGTCCCACCATGTCTCCCAACAAACGAGGGCCACGGAAAGAAACCCCTAGGCATACAAATCCACCGCTGCTCATCTTCTACTCCTCCTTTTTTTTAAAAAGAGATGTTAAGAAAAGCACGATGCCCTAACTTATTGATAATTAAGGGCATATTCAAAAGGGTCTTAGAAAATGGTATAAAATTTTATGGTTAATATATAAAAAAAGTAAAATTATATTGTATGCGGGAAAAGTGGTACAATGTAACGAATATTTTGAATTCAAGACTAGTCCACACACTAGTGGGACTCTTGGTGCAAGTTATGGAGTTATATGAAATAGCTCAACTTCCCAAGGGATGTTTCATTGTTCTCTATCTCACAAGACCCCTCAAGCCAATGCCTTTTCTCTCAGATCACTGAGCAAAGTGACTTAGGAATGACAATCATGAGAATAGGGGATGTTTGATCAATCTAACATGAATGCAATCCTATATGTGGATGATATTAACGAATAAGAATTAAACTACCATGTATATAATGATAAGATGAAATGCTTGGTAAAATAACTATCCTAACATGATACAGTAGCTTGATATGATTATTGTGATAAAGAGAAATACTTCTAAAATGCTTATTAGATTATTTCTATTCAAAGAGAGACTAAAATGCTTGATAAAAATGGGTATACATTAGATGCATAAAACTTGGATCCTTTGATGATAGTAGAATGACTCTATTTATAGGGAAAATAGGGAAACAAAGGGTCAAGATTAGATGATCCTATCAAGGGTCAGGATAAAAAGTTATCAATCCATGTTTACAATTCTCACCAATGAAATGGTGACAATTGTCAACATAAGACTACTTGAGAGGAGATGTAAGAAGCATTAAATGCTTGAGAGGACCTCATTCTTACCTTAGGAGGTAAGGGTTAAGGTTAGGTTAAGATTATCCATTGGATAAAGCTTTTATCCAAAGGATAAACTCTTGTACAAGGGTTAAAGGGATAACCATGGTCAAAGAAATGAATACTTGATGAGGCCCTTGGGTTAGATGAGGGTTGAGTTAGAGAGAAAGTCTCTAATCATGCAAGAGGGTTGAGTTAACCATTAATGGTTTGGAATACTTTCAAAGTTAACTTGTTGAAGCACTAATACATTTGGCCTAAAATTCCAATGGCAGTTTCCGACGAAGAAGGTATATTGTGAACAAATTTGTTTTTTTTTTGAAAAATTGCCCGCATTCATTGGAATTCTGACAATAATTCAATAAATGTTTGTGACAGAGAAGGAATTGGAAATGACATTTGTGTTTTTTACAAAAAGTGCCCGCGTTCATCGAAATTCCGATGACAACGAGTATTACTTAAAACAAAAAATAAAAGACAAAGACATTTCAAATCATTTTTGCAGCCTATTCCCATTCTCTTGTTATCACCCCAACAACGTATTCCCACCCACAGTTGTACCTCTATTTGCTAGAATCCCCTAGCCTTGCCTCTGCCACTACTCATTGCTTGTTCCTGGTCATAGTTGTTTAGGAGGGAACCACTGGTCGAGTGGTTAACTGGCTTTTGTTCTTATGGTGGAATTTTCCTGGAACTGAAACAAAGTGCGAGATCTTTGAAGAAGAATCTTTCACTCAAATGCAGAAGGAATTCAAACAAGGATTGAAGGTCCCCCACTTCCTATTCATGGTGTGGTTGACTATCTATACATACAGTGACAAACTATATTGATTGAGGTTGTGTCTGCATATGTAATGCCATGGCCGGTTTTTTCTGGGTGATCATTCGAGCCTCAAAGCGGACCCAGAGGGGAGAGTTTTTTACTAATCTTAACACTTTGTTTTCATGACATTTGAGTGAAGTAGACCACAGTTACAATTGTTATGGAACCTGGGAAGCTTCTTGAAATTTCATATTGATCAACCTTGTCAGTAAACCACGACTCCATTGGGTTTATCATAACAATTTCAGCACCATCCATGATTACTCCATCATCAATCATGATTAACAGTAGCGAACTTATCCAATGTCACATAACACCATGCAATGAAACTTAAGACCGAACTCATTATTCTTTTGTATGAGATTTTTCAACAAAGATTATCATATTTCAGCTTCTGTGATAAGTTTTGGCATCAAAATCAGGTAATAGTCAACATAGATATTTATCATCAACCTCCCTTTTTTTCACCAAAAGGATAAAAATTTATTAAACACAATGAGAATTATAGAGCAAGAAAGTAGATACATAACCTAATCTAATCTCCATTTGTATAACCTAAGAAGGTAGATACAACTAAATAATCTTGAAAGAATTGTATATGATGGGCATTATTAGAAAAGAACTTATGTACCATGCTAGTCTATGTAGCTACTACTAATTATTGCATAGAAATAGATACATGAGTTAAAATGTGTTGAAATAGTAGCTAGCTTGAATACCTATCTATTGTATTTTAATGTTGTCAATAATACATGTAACTTGTAATTATGTCTTGCTTGGGAAAGACCTATATATAATGTAACTTGTGGATAGGACAGGCCCTATAATTGTAACTTGTAATTTGGTCTGATCCTAATTGGGTGATGTAACTTGTGGTCCTATATTGAATGTAACTTGTAGATATGGTATGTCCAATATATATTTTGAGCAATTATGTAAATGGGCTAGGCCCAAACTCATGTAGCATGTGATAAAGGCAATCAAGAAATAACGTCTTAATAGGTCAAGACCTATTTGGATGATATACATAATATTATTATTAAATTAACAAGGCAGGTCGACTTGAGACTTGACACCACAAGTCAAGTTTATAAGCAAATCATTTGCATGGCATAATGAATTAATAACATATAAGGCGAATTATTCTTAAGGTTTTCAACACATGTAATCTTCTCTCCAACATTTGGCGATCTCTCTCTCTCTCTCTTGTACGAAATTTTTCCTCATCCATTGTGTGAAGGTTGGTTGTTAGGTGATACTAAGGATAAATAATAAAAAATTATAATAATTACACTAAAATATATATCACTCTCATGCCTTCCTTGATTTGATATAAGGTCCCTCTATCCTGTTACTACATGATAGCCTCGGTAAGGTAAATGATTGAATAAGAGATAAATGAAGTCTCTCATTCAATAATCTATCCTATCGATAAACTATGATGAAGACTTCAAGCTATTGTTCCTTCATTTGATGATCATTCTTAAATTTGTATATATTCAACCATACTTGCAAAGTTTGATCAATGCTTAACTACTGATAATCATCAGTTATAAATATCATAGCACAAAATACCGATTGGCATTGGTTTACATTAAAACCAATGCACTCCGATTAATATCGATTAACATATTAACTATGAACACCGATTGTTATTGGGCTTAACCAATGCACTCTTATTGATATCGGTTAACATATTAACTATGAACATTGATTGTTATCGGGCTTAACTAATACATACCAATTAGTATCGGTTGTCATGCATATGATAGACACGTCTATTAAGTATCAAGTTGTTTGTTAAGTGATATACACCGATTTAGGTTTCTACTCTCCTCCTTTGTTGACATCCCCTCCCCCATTGTCTAATATATCTATGAATTTTCCAACAACTTTTAATATCACAACAAGAGATAATTTTTATGAGTTTCTTAAAGCCAACTTTATTACTCTCCCATTGAGAAATTGAAGAAAAAACCATAAAAAAAATTAGGACAATCCTTTCTTCAAGCATAATCAACTATTCCACTAATGAATTTCATGATTTGGAGATTAAAATTCAACAACTTATTATAGTTCTAGTAACATTTAAATAATAGGTTAAATGTATCCCAGGTCAATGCAAAGCAACCTCTTCTCCACCAATACCAGATAGAAGAGAAAGAACTTTAATTTAATGCCATCAGGATAAAAGACTTTAATCAGGACAGATAAATGGTATGCAACTGTATATATTTGGAATGCATTACCCAAACAACGCAATCGATTAGTCGCACTTGAAGTTCCATGAGTGTGATCTTTTTCAAATCCTAATATGATTTATATCTCGTCAACCTCTAGAGGAGCCACTTGACTTGGCCCCTCCCAAACCAAGATCCATTCTTCCCACTTTTCAAGAATGTATTTCTATTCACTATCTCTCACTTTCCCTCATGAATTTTGAATTATAGTGCAGAGTTCTTCATGAAGGACACTACCACATCGTCTTGAGTCTATGCTTCATTTTTTTTCTTTGATCCCATGGAGGCCAATAGTCCTTTGTCTGAGGAAGTGATTACTGAATAGTCATGGGGGGGAGAGTTAATACTTGAAATCACCCTTCTATTGGGAGATTGTGTACATAACCTCTTGGTGTTCTGAAAGCTGAAAATTACTTCGAGTCCGCCAACTCTGGTTCCACACTATAGAAATTTTTGGATATTGCCTTCCACATATCCTTCAGCGCAAAAGCATCATTCTCATAATATAAAAAAGGTGCTCCTTGCATGAACACATTGATTTCCTCCAAGCATGGCCTAATAGGTTTCATAGGAACTCCAAAACCAGGTAGTCCCTCCGGACATAATTTAGAGACGTCACATCACACACTCTAGACATTGTTTGTTTGTATTGCATACTCTCTATGTATTTATCACCCTTTAACACTTTCCTCTGCTTTTATCCAATTGCTCTCTTCTAGGCAGCTGATGAGCTTGGTTTCATGTCATTCAAGATAATGCCTGTTTGCTTTCTTTTACGAAATTTACTTGCACATGAGTCTTTAGCTTGTATGTTCTGCTTTTGTACAAATGAAATTTAATTCACACTTAGATGATAATTAAATTAAATAAGAAGTGGTAAAAAAAATATCTAGTCATTAAATGTTACATATTATCTGACAGAAAGATCCTAGACAATTCTTGGAGAAAGGAAACATCATTGATAATCTTTTTATACAAATAACACTGAATCAAATAAATAATAAATGTTTTATGCAATTTTTAAAAGTAGAACTCATTCAATTGTTTCATGCATTGACGACAAAGCAGTCTGAACCACATCATCTAACACCGTTGGAATTCCAATGAAAACTATAGAAACATCCGACAAGGATGCTATATATCCAACGTCACTTCCATGTTGGATAGTCGTTGAGGAGAAAACATAGCATCCGTCGAAATTCTGATAGTAATCCGCAAAAAATTTTGGTCGGGGGAGAAAATATAGCCGTCGTCAGAAGAATTCATAACGTCGTCAGACGTCCAACACAAATGGCATCGTCGAGAAGACCAACAATGAGTTTTCGACATTTAAATTGGTCAGAAGTCCAACGTGGTGTCATCGGACTTCTGACAATTAGCCGTCAGAAATTAGGCCCAAATGTACTAGTGAAGACATAAAGCATTCAACAGTTTCCAAAGACTTTGAGGGTTTGAGAAGTGACTTCCCTTTGCTTAGGGATGTAATAATTTTTACTAGATGGGTTAGGCTAATTTAGAAGGGATTAGAAGAATATAGAAGGGGGTTTAGAGAGGCAAGTAGATGTAGGAAAATGCCAGTGGATGAGGGGTAATTCTAATTAAAATAAATTACTTTATTTCAACAAAATAGATGAAAGTGGGGGATTTAAATAAATTACATTTATTTATTTGAAGTGAACAATTTAATTAAATATAAATTTAATTAAAAAGAGTAGAAGGGCGATTTTAATTAAATAAAGTGATTTAAATAAATTCAATTAAATGATATGAAAGGCCTAAGTGAATTTAATTAAATAAATTGAATTTATTTAATCAAATAGATGAATGTGAATGGTTTAATTAAATTTAATTTAATTAAATAGAGGAATGAGAATAAAATGAATATTAAATATTCACTTAGGAAAGTGGTCATTTTTATACTTCTACATTTTGCCCCTCTTTGAAGTGACGTGTGTGCACATGTTAGTTCAAAGAAAAATCTGATGTGTTGCCAAAATTTGATCGATGTGATGTCGCGTGTCGAGATGTTGATGTCATACCCCAGATTTGATGAATGATATTGATGATGCCCCCTTGGGAGATGAATAAAAAAAATCAAAAATTTTGTTGAGTTGATAATCGTTGTAGATTTGATCGCATTTTAAAATTTTGTAGGTTTTTAATGTGTGCCAATTGATTCATCTCCCGATAATGATGATTGCTAGTGTTAAAAGTGAGAGAATGAGAAAAATACATGCCCCACCTACTAACCCTAGTTTACTTTTACCCTATAAAAAGGTAAAAAGTTATTTCATTTGTATAATTTGCACCTTTTTACTTTTGGTGAGAGTGATATTTGGAGAGTAACAAGATGTTGGTTACCTATGCTTCGCACCGATTCGAGCACATTTGTTGATACCGGAGGCCCACCATGTATGGTCCACCTATAAGTCATCTAAATTTTGCCTCTTTTTCTTTTTGTTTTGTTGATTTTGGTCACGTTTTTAATTTTTTTGTGTCAAATTTTCACAGTTTAACGTGTCCGGTCTGTCTCTTAGTGCATACAATACAACAGTTAGCGCGTAGGGTTAGCGAACTAGTGTACCATCTAGGAGTCATCGGGTAGCGTCTCGCAGGTTTAGGGTAGTGCATAGGGTAGAATAGCATGTAGGGATAACAGGGTGGCGCATGCGGGGAAAAGGGTAGCGCGTAGGGTAACCTAGCGCATAGGGTTCACAGGTTAGCGTAGAGGGTAATTGTGATAGCACATAGTATAACCTAGCGCATATGGTAAATTTTTTAGCGCGTAGCCAAGTTTAGTAAGCGTATAGGTGGCAGCATAGCACATGGGAGGATTTTCTTAGTGCATGAGTAGAAAAATAGCTAGAAAGTAGTAAAAAGGTGGCAATGCGGGGGGAAAACTAGATAAAGTAAGATAATTGGGGGGTGGGTAGGTATTTGCCAAGTGCTCTGGGATGGGTGTTTAGCCAATTTTGTGCCTGATGTGCTGATGTGCAATTGTTTGATAGATGTTTGAAATTTCTCTTGTTGTTAAAGTACGAAGCTGATTGATTGAGTCATGATCCTGATTTTCTATTGATTTGGATTGTGGATTTTTTCCTTGCCATTGAATTTGATGTCCGATATGAGTTTTGATTCATGATTTTTGATATGGATCCTAATATGGATTTTTGAGTTTGTGTTATTGGTCTTTGGATATGAATGCTCGAAATGGTCCTTGCATTATGGGTGTTGATGTTTGATATGAAACTTGATTTGATACTTGCATTGTTTCAAGATGATTTGGTTTAGATTTTGATATAGGATTCTTCGATATGAGACTTGATTTGATATTGATGTTCTGATTTCGATATGGGATTTCATTTTTGATATGAAACTTGATTTGATATTTTGTTGTTACAAGTTGATTTGATGTTGGATATATCGGATAGATGTAAAAAGTTATATGTGGACATGTTTAGCTGTTACAAGAATGGCTTGGCATGCTGCAGTCATGAGAATGATTTCTGAGACAATGGTCTTTGATTCCTCGATTGACATAGCCAGATAGGGATATTATTGAGAGTTTTGGGTTATCCTCTTTGTTGGACATGCCTCGGTATATCATTAACTGTGGTTTGTTGACAACGTTGGCAGAGAGGTGAGATTATAGTCACCCCAGAGGATTGTTATCGGATTCTACGGATTCCCATGATTGGAGCTATATTTCCTTATGAAAAGACCAAAGAGGATGGGATAGAGGCTCTTTGCCAAATTTTCCATGGTGATCAGATTTGTGGATATGATATCCATTGGTAGGAGTTCATAGATTTTGATTATGCCCCACTACCCCTGGTACTAGTAGGTTTTGTAGGTGGCTTATTGTATCCCTACCATAGGTCAAAGGGACTGGCAATGGGATGGGGATTGGTGCTTGAGGATATGGTGACACAAGGTCACAGGTTTGCATGGGAATCTAGCATGTTGGCCCATCTATATAGAGATCTCCATCAGGAGGTGTATTTAGGATATAATAGTTTATTATTCGAGGTCACATTATTACAGGTGTGGGCTTGGGAGCACATTCCCGCAATGAGGACACCTAGAGACATGGATAGGCTAGTTGGTCAGGTGTATGCATATGGGTACACATGGATAGTTATCCAACGTAAGCTAGGAAAGCTAGAGCATTGGAGGAGGGTGTTGGATGACATTGGTATGGTCATCTAGAGACCGTATATGGATTGGAAGGTATGAGCGGGGGATGGGATAGAGATTCCCTATGTATATGTGTCACAATACTTGATAGGGCGAATGATGTTTATCATTGAGAGGTTCTTGCACAGCCAAGTTCAGTGATAGTATGGTCGAAAGCAGGGTGTACCGCATGAAGCATGTTTATATGCTCGTTAGAGGTAAGATGTGCCAGAGTGGGGTCTGACTATTGATAGTGCAGCAGTGGTGGAGGAGTACATGCATTTGGCCGGATAGATAAGGGACTATGGATTCAAAGTGGTAGATGCTGGGATGACAATAGAGTTTGGAGCGCTCTTCATGGCCCATGCCATAGCACAAATATTAGATCTGGCAGAGATGATTCCCTCTTTTGATGATGATGAGGATGAGAAGCCTAAGAGGCTAGGGAGATGGAAATATGAGGGAGATGAGTTGGATGAGGGATATGGGAATGGTGGAGGAGATGACAGGGGAGATGGGAGGGGAGGTGGTAGAGGGAGATAAGGAGATAGAGGAGTGGGTGAAGGAGACAGAGGGAGGATTCAAGGGATGGAGGAGATGGAGGAGATAGAGGGAGGACAGGAGGTGGATTAGTCAAGCGAGTAGTTGGTGAGGGAGGGAGGAGTGGTTTGGTGGTTGGAGGTGGTGGAGTTGGCTGGTCGAGCGAGGTGATAGCAACTGTGGGTGGAATGGATGAGTTTAGGCAGCCAACTCAGAGGAGGAGATAAAATGTATTACCTCCATCGGCCTAGGACAGGGACAGCAATAGGTGGTACCATGACACAGGTACCCGTTCAGGTGTGGGTACCCACCCACCGAGAGGACGCATAAATTAGGTCCCTATAGTTTTCAGTGCAGCAACTTTAGGTATAGGCACTGGCTCAACAACGCCAGATTACGTAGATTACCATTTATCGGGATACGGTGATAGAGTGCTTAAGTCGAGAAAAGACACAGGCAGATAGCCTGGAGAGATTGGCGGCTGGTGGTTCTATGAGAGACACACTAAGAGATATGCAGTATGCAGACAAGGAGGATGAGTAATACACGTGTTTATATGAGGAGATACTTCCTAGAGATCACAGAGCTCCTAGCTATGTTGCAGTGAGATCCACCCATGAGATCCAGGTGCCGGGACATGTGCTGTGAGACCATTAGCGTCAGGAGATGGTCATACTTGAGAGATTTGTTTCCATTGTATTTTGATCATTTGTGTTGTATTTTGATAGACATGACATCTTTTGTATATTTTCACCCTTTTTGAGATATATATACGACACCAATTTTCCGATCCACATGTCATGTATTTTTATGGATGATGATTTATGCATTGATATGATGGTTCCATGATGATGATGATATGATGCTTAGATAAATGTGCTTGATTTGATATTTTCTTGATATGACTGATGATGATGATGTTGTGAGATGTATCTTGAAAATGAGATGTATGATAATGATATGTTGTGAGATGTATCATGAAAATGAGATGTATGATAATGATATGTTGTGAGATGTAACTTGAAAATGAGATGTATGATAATGATATGCAATTAATTTGTAAAATGATATGCAACTAATTGATCATCCTCATTCTATCATTTATCATTCCTGTATAGTCACATGTTTTTTCTTTTTTTGTGTTTATCATCATTGAGCTGTTGATATGTTCAAAAATTCATACAAGAAACATGGTATAGTTGAACCATAATGACCGGAGAAAAATTTACATGGATTTTGATCTTGCAAGATGGCACAAGCATCAAGGTATAATTGAACCAAGATGAGTTGAGTGTTGCTTGCATATAAATAGACAAGATTAAATCATTTGTATGTGCAAAGTGGAACAATGTCTTCAGTGATATGTTGTGAATCACGTCTCGAGACAAGTATTTTCACAGTATAAGTGATCACCTCACAGACAAAAAACTAAAAAATATCGAACTCTCCAACCACTTTCTCTAGCTCAATGCATCATTGAGAAAATCTAGGGGATCTAGTAATTCAAAAGGTTCAAGTCCAAAAATATTCAAAAAATTCATGCAAGATGTTTAACAAATTATACTTCAGAAAATCATCCATTATGTGTGTTGAAGTTGTCAATCAGATCAGTGTGTTTCACTTTCTTGGCTGTTGGAGTTCTTTGTTGATAGGATTTTCTTAGCGTGCTATGATTCTTATTTGTTTGAAGTCAGATGAATGTTGGCCCTAGTTACGGATACTGATCAATGTGGATATGTACAGTGATTACCAAGCCATGGTGGGATATAATGAATTGATTTTTAGATAAGCAAGGATAGTGACTGCGCTAAGTATGTCCTAGATAATGTTATTTATAAAGTATTGGGTGATGGACAATGGTTATGACTTTTGGATACAAAAGATATGAGTAATAATATATACAGGAGTTGTTCTCTCACAAGTAGCACCTATTTCCAAGTTTTCACCATTTGTTTTTATTGCACCTTTTTGTTGTTTTGATTTTTTGGTATTTTTCACTTTTTCCGTGCATTAGACCACTCAAGTATAGTATTTCTTCAGATGGATGATGTTGGTAGGTTTGTTGATCACATCTTGTTCTAAAGTTTTTAGCTTATAGGTGCCTAATCCACAAGCTGAGATGATGACATAGGGACCCAGCTAATTAGGTTCAAACTTTCTCTTCTTTTCTCGATCATGTTGATTTCGGGGATTTTCTTTGAGTACGAGATCTCCAACTTTAAAAATCCTAGGGATGACTTTGTGGTTGTAGCTTCTGCACATGTGCTACTGGTATGCTTTGAGGTGATTATAGGCATGTTATAGTTCTTGCAATCTATTTACTCGATACCCCTCATCTGAAATGAAGCCTTTCAAAGATACTCTAAGTGATGGAATTTCTACCTCAAGAGGTAAAATTGCTTCTAATCCATACACCAATGAATATGGTGTAGCTCCTGTAGGTGTCCTGATGCTAGTTCTATATGCCCAAAGTGTCGGATTGAGTTGCACATTGCAATCCTTTCCTACATCATTTACTATTTGCTTTAGGATTTTCAATATTGTTTTATTTGATGCCTCTACTTGACCATTCCCTTGTGGGTAGTAAGGTGTAGAGAAACAATGTTGGATTTTGAATTGTTCACATAGTTCTCACACATCCTAGTTTTTGAAGGGACGTCCATTATCTGTGATGATGGAACTGGGAATATTGTATCTGCAGATCAGATAATTAAGAATAATAGAGGCAATTTGTTTTCAAGTTACTGTGGTCATTGGGACTGCTTCAATCCATTTTGTAACATATTTTGTTGCCTTGATAATGAACTTCTGTCCATTGGAAGATGAAGGGTGTATTTTTCCTACTAGGTCAAGCCCCCACTGACAAAAAGGCCAAGATGTTGTAAATGGCTGCAATTCTTATGTTGGTGCATGGATAAGATTGCCATGGATTTGGCACTCAGGACATTTCTTTGAAAATTGATAAGTCTTTCTCCATTGTCAGCTAGTAATAGCCCATTCTCAAAAGTTTTTAGCAAGAGTAGGAACACTTGAATGTGTGCCATATATACCTTCATGAAGCTCATGTAAAGAAAAGTCAAATTCATTACGGTCAAAGCAACGAAGAAGAGTACCATCTAGACCTCAATGGTAAACAGTATCAACAGTTAGGGTATAATGGGCGGCTTGCCAGATAAAGTTGTGCTTTTGGTTCTGAGATAGGTCAATGGGTAGGTTATTGGTTTTAAGATACTCATAGATTATTCCATATAAAGGAGAGTCAGAACTGGTTAAGGCATAGATAACATGGGATGCAGAATTGTCATAGGCTGAGGAAAACAGTTGCTCTACCAGAAACTCATAACAACTCTGTTTCTCTAAAATTTGTAGCAGTAAAGCGACAGTATCCACTGCATTGGATGCTTTGTTGTCCAACCTGGGTATTTTCTCAAAGGTGATGTGTACAAAATACTATTTGAAGTCATCCACCATTCTTTTGTATGGAAGCAGCTTGTCATCTTCTGTTTGATATTCATTGTTGATCTGATTTATGTCTAGTTAGGAATCTCCATAGACTTTTAGTTCCATTATTCTCCATTCCACGACCATTTTGATTCCTATGACCAGTGCCTCATACTCAACGATGTTATTTGTTCATGGGAACATGAGTCTATATGATCTTGGTATGGTGTGTCTTTTAGAAGCGACAAACAAGATTTCAGCACCTAAGCCATGTTGAGTGTAAGAACCATCAAAGTACAGGGTCCATTGCTTGGTGGTAATAGTAAGGACATCCCTATCTAGAAATTTGACCTCCATTGGATGCTTATCTAGTAGTGGTGCTTCAGCTAAATGATCTACAGTTACTTGTCCCTTGATAGCTCAATGCTCTATGTAGTGGATATCAAATTCACTAAGAATCATGACCCATCTAGCTAGTCTACCTATGAGAGCTTCTTTGCTGAGTAAATAATTGAGAGCATCAATTATTGCTACTAGCTTTATTGTGTGAGCTAGCATGTAATGTCGGAACTTTTGAGAAGGGAGGACTACAACTAAGAAATCCTTCTCAATAAATATGTTATTGACCTCATAGCCATTTAATGTTCTGCTGATGTAATAAATAGCTCGCTCCTTGCCTTCTTGATCTTCTTGAGCTAATAGTGCTCCTAATTATATATATGTTGTTGATATGTATAGAATAAGCAGCTTTCCTACTATTGGTGGTACCAGAATTGGTGGGTTCATTAGATATTGCTTGGTTTGATAGAACGATTCTAGACACTTGGCTTCCCATCTAAATGTTATATTCTTATTTAGCAAATGATTGAATGGTAGAATTTTATCTACTAGTTGGGCGATGAATCCCCTGATTGTCTAGAGTCATCCTTGTAGAGATCTGAGTTGGCTAATGTTCTTGGGAGGTGGCATTTCCATGATGGCCTGTACCTTCACTAGATCTACTTCAATGCCTTTTGCAGACACAATGTAGCCTAATAATTTGCCTGATGTTACCCCGAAGACACTTCTTAGGGTTGTGCTTGAATTAGAATTTCTCCAATCTTTCAAATATTTTCTCTAATATGCCTAGATGTTCGGCCCAGGTAAATGACTTAGCCAGTAAATCATCCACATAGTCCTCCATGAAGGTATGCATCATATCATGAAAGATTCTCGTCTTTTCTCTTTGATAAGTTGCCCCAATATTCTTTAAGCCAAAAGGCATGACATTCTAGCAATATGTTTCCCAAGGATAGGTGAACATTATTTTATCTTGATTATAGCCAGAAAAACCGTTCAGTAATGATAGCATTGCATGGCCTACTCTGAGGTCTACAATTATGTCGATGCTGAGGAAAGGAAAGTCATCCTTTGGACAGTATTTGTTAACATCCCTATAATCTATGCATATCCTAATGCTTCCATCTTATTTTGAAACTAGCACAATGTTTCAAATCCATTCGGCATAGTCTATAGGTTTAATAAATCCGACGTCTAATAACTTCTTTAGTTCAGTTTTGACCATTAGTGCTACATGCGGATTCATCTTTCTCAATTTTTTCTTGACTAGATTAGCTCCTAGAATAATAGATAAATGATGCATGATTAAGTGTGGATAAATCCTGGGCATATTTGCATAGGAGCAAGAAAAATTGATTGTCTTTTCTTTGAAAAATTTGATAAACTCTGGTTTTTCTTCATCCATCAATGATTCTGCTAGACGTATTTTCTTAGTTGTTTCTTCTATACCAATGTTGATTGATTGAGTTGGCTCAATCAATATGGGTGATCTCTCCTGATAGTGTTCAGGATGAGTGTCAAGTCTCCCATCCTTAGGTTCCTTAAAAAGGTTTTCACCCTCAGACGTGTTCTTTATTTTGATATTTTTGTGATCTAGTACTGCCATTGATTGGTTATCAGCATTAGATCCTTTATTTCTTTCATTTTTGTGACTGAGAGACTTGAAACCCTCCTGATTGCAAATATTGCTATTTTGTTTGCTGGTAGAGTCTTTTTCTGGGTTGATAGTTCACAAGTAATGGATAATAGATTCGTCATCTAGAAATATGGGTAAGTCATGGTGTTTAGGCTCATCCCAGTCTATGAGATCAGGAAATATGAGTGGTAAAGAGTCATTGGGTGGGTCAAGGTCGGCTGCGGTAAGTGTCATGATAAAGGAATCTTTAAGGTTGTTTGGGATATTGGATAAGTTAATGATATTTTTGAGGCCTTTGATGGTATCATCTTTCATGTAGACTTGCTGGTAATGTCACTACTCATTTTCTTTGGCTACATAGATATGTTGTGGACCAAATTCAAGTAGTCTAAAATCTGTGCCTTGTCCTTCTTGAGAAACGGGTGTATGAATAGTACTCTTAGGAATATTTTCAGTAACATTTAAACAAATACCCCATTCATAGTCATTAGAATCAGTCTCAGAAGTATTGTCCTAGAGTCTTCCAGTTTTTCTGATAGGTATCTTGTAAGGTGAAAAGATATCACTGATAATTGATACCAGTCTGATAGTTTTCTCTGATTCTATATCAGAACCTACTTGTACTCTATGCATTTTTTCATATACTATCTCTCCTTGTGGAATAGTGATTTCTTCAGGGGGTGATTCTGCCTTGTTTGGAATAGGTTCCTGAATGTGGTATACTTTTGCATAAGATGCTTCTTCTCTTTGAATGGCCAACTCCTCTTTTTGTTTCTCTTTTTTGTTGTATTCTCGCTCTTTCCTGATTGTTTCTATTGATTTATGTAGTGCCTCCTTCCATGAGTCCTCCTTGTATTTATTCTTTTCTTTCCACTGAGGTTTTTTATATTTGTTCTTATTTTTCCTTGGGGATAGTTTGTGTCCATAGCCTTATCTCTTTTTGTCCCTAGAAAATTGTGAAGGAGGGTCCAATGGTTTTGTAATGCCTTCTTGACGTTTTCCAATAGGCCCTTTTCCATTGTGTCCCATCCATTAGATGATCAGGAATCCCTTTCCATACTGTTGTGTTGGTATAGCTACCTCCATATTAGTAGCTCTGACTTCTTTCTCATCCTTGTATAGCCAGCTAAGGATGTCCTCTTCTGATCCATGTGTTAGTGTGCCTAATTGGATAAATTTGCCATCAAATTTGGTGATGGGTTGTGTTGCTTGATGTGTTGATGCAAAAGGTTGCCCATGAGATTTTGGCGATGTTGGTAAGTTGGTTAGACACATGGGTTCAAAAGAGTATTCTCCTGTGCCTTTCTCTTTTATTTTCATCTTTTGTTTGAAATCCATGGATAAAGATTTGAGCTTTTCTTAATGATGATCTGATGCTGAGGAAGTTTGGGCTTCCCTGTTACGTGGAACCAATTGCCTTGGGCTGCCCACATAGCATTGCAATGTTGAAATGGGTTATTATTTGCTGATATAGAAATCTCCTCCCCATTATATGGGAATTTGACACACTAGTGGTAAGTTGACAGCACCACTTGCATTTCATGTATCCAAGGACAACCCAATAAAATATTATATGTCAAGTCTATGTCTAAGACTTGGAACATAGTGTCTCTTTCTGTCAGTCCTACCTGAAGAAGTAATATTACTGTTCCCTTGGATGATCTTTCTTCATCATCATACACTTTGATGGTGATCTTTTTGTGTGGACCAATAGACTTCTCAGAGAAGCCTAATGCACGGAGAAGTTTTAAGGTACAAATATTGAGCCCAACTCCTCCATCTATTGATACTCTTTTAAATCAATGTTTGTAGACTAAGACTTCAATGTGAAGAAGAGTATTATGTGCATGGATCAATGAGATATTATCATTCTCAGAAAAGGTGAGATTATGAGGCCCTATCATATGAGCCACCATGGGTTGAAATTTGTCAATATTCAGATCCTGAGGTACATTTGTTTCCAATAGTTCTTGTTCTAGGATGTCTTTATGTTTTGGCAAAAGTTTAAGTAAATTGAGTATGGATATTTGAGCGGGGGTTCTACACAGTTGACTTACCAAATCATATTGAGTCTTTGGAATAGTAGTTGTTGTTGATGTATGCCCTTTCAAGACATATTTTTGAGCTCTACTGGTTACATTGATCGATTCATGTTTGTGTTTGTCTTTGATTTTAATGGAATTTACTTGATTGTCATCTGTCAATATATGATTGATGGTGTTATTGTATATGTGATTGATGCAAGCTCCTTGTGTATCATTTGATGATGAAGCTCCTTCTTTGTTGTAATTTGGAAGTGGATTTTTAAAGGCGTCATGATCACCATTTGTTTTGCAACCATCGATCACTAAATCACCTCTATAAATCATGTCTTGAACAATGTTTTCAAGCCTCATGCAATCATTTGTTTGATGTCCTTTGTTTTGATGAAAACCACAGAAGTGTGAGTCATTCCACCAAGGTGGTTTGACCTAGGGTTCAAAGTTGTTTATAGCTGGTAATGTGATAATCTTGTTTGCCAGGAGTTCTTGAAATTTTGATTCTAAGGATTGCCCCAATGGTGTGTAAAAGTGTTGATTTGGAAAATTGTTGGTGCTACCCCTTGAATTTGGATTAGGTCCTCGATTTGTGTTGTTGTCTTGGGTAATGTTGGTGTTGTTTATATTTCAAGATCCCAGATTTGTAATTGGTGTATAAGTGTTAGTGCCTTGGTTTGCACCCTTTTGATTCTTGGTATGCTGAGGATTACCTAATAAAGCCAATACTGGTTGTTTGGATTTTACATCATTAGCATCAATCCCTCCCTCATTACCAGAGTTCTTGTTTCTGTTCCAGAACTTGGATTTGTCTAAGTTTTTGTTGTTGTTCTATTTGTTGAAATGAGAGTTAGATGAATTAGCTCCTTCTTTGAAGAACTTCAATGATCCTTTCATAATACATGCCTCCTCTAATTGGATTCCATTTTCGATCAACTTGGAAAAAGATGGTATGCATTGGAGCTTGAGTATGTAACTCATCTCACTATTCAGATTATTGATGAAAATTTTCATCTTTTCCTTTTCGGGCAGATCTCGAGGATATCTCAAAACCATCCGTCTCCAATGTTGAAGAAACACCATTACCGTTTCATTATTTTTCTTTTTGGTATTACATACATCTAGCATGGTGATTGCATGTTGAATATTGTACGAGTATTGAGTGATAAATTTATTGACCAACTCATCAAAGGATCTAACGGGAGGTGTAAGTTTGGATAACCACTAAATTGTTTGTCCTTCCAAGCTTCTTGGGAATAGCCTCATCAAATAGGTGTCACATTGGGAAAATTCAAGGCTCATGGTACAAAACTCTCGAACATGATTGTGAGGATCGCTCTTACCATCATATTTGTCATATTTAGGTATATTAGAATTCAGGGCAAAAGGTATCATGTTCAATCTCCTGTCAAAGGGGTAAGGACATATTTGTAGCATTTGCATTTGTTGTGTAAGAGCGACCATGGGCGCATTTGTTTGCTGAGGGAAAGGTTCTTCCCTTTCCTTATCCCTAGTTTGGGCATGAATGTGTTTTGGTATGTTTTGTTTGAATTCACTTATTTCCTCTTCTCTTTGTTCTTCTTGATAAGTATAATTTGAAGATCTTGTCCTTAAGATTTCAATGTCGAAGTCTTCTGGAATCCTAACTCTTTTTCTTGTTAGCATGAGCATGTATTTTTCTTTGTCATATTCTATGAGTCTTTACATAAGTTTTTGAAAGGAGGCACTTTCTTGACATTCTTGGAGGACATCCTGAGTAATCTCCGTGTCCTCTAGATTTGGATACTCGAAAGGATTTGATAATCTTCGACCCATACTGGACTCTAGTTGTGGTTTGCTTTGCCTTTTTCGTTGAGAGCAAGTGACAACAGGCATCTAATAGAAACTTTTTGTGACAAAGGGGATGAACTCCTCTTCTTCATGTTGTTTGAGGGTTGGTGGTTCAAATCAAGCTATGTTATAAGTGATGCAAACTTCCAGGAAGAAAGATGGATTGATCTATCCTCCATGATTTAAGCGTTGACTGAATGCTGATTTTTGGGAAAAGGCTCTACTTCTGAATGTCTCTTTGTCAAATTCATTTGAGTTGTCTTGAAGATATAAGCGCATATGATAGAGAAATGTGTGATGATATTTGAAGAGTTGGCGATTGATGTAGAGAAATATATTCCGTTTAGCAGGTTTCTGGGAACTAGATTATTGTTTCTTCAACTTAGTGTTGTGATGAAGACTTTTTCTTCTCAAAATATGAGTGGTCATACACAGGTGATCAATGGTCTCCTTTGATTTGGTTGGATTATGATACTTGGTTTGAAAACTTAAGCCTACTCTATCAAATGAAGGTTTAGATGCCCCCTCATGACAAAACACGTCAAATGATATGGAATAACAGTTTCCTGATATGGAAACTTGATTTGACAACTTAGGTTTAAACTAGGTATGCTTTGATGATGGATTTCATTTAATTAGCGAACCTCTAGATCAATGTTATGAGGTTACCTAATTTTGATAGGAGAAAATGTTATCCTTAGCTAGTTTTAGATTTTGACAACTGTTATTCTAATAATGACTTGTTTGATTGTTCGATTGTTTAGAATAGTTTCTGATGTTTTGACTCAAGTTTTTGCTTGATGAGGTCGACTGAAGATCCAAAAAGGGTGTTTGAAACTGATGTTAAAATTTTTCAAGAATGTTCAGTTTTGCTCTCTATTTTTCATAGTTTTACCTATGCGCTAAGATAGAGACTGGATGCGCTAAAGTTTAACAAAGATGCATTGTTTAAAACCACCAATGCACTAAGCTACCTGCACTACGCGCTAAACTAGAGTTTTGATTTCGGCTATGTCAGGAATGGTTATGTGCTAATCTGTCTTGAATATGTGCTAAAGTTTAGACTCAAAGTGCTACAGTTTGCCCCCAATGTGCTAGGCTGATGTTTCAATGTGCTAATAGGTCTTTAAGAAGCATTAATGTTTAGTTGCCAAATGTTCAAACTGTTATACGCTGTTTTGAGGATGAATACGCTATGTTGTAGCTTTGATGCGCTAAAGTTTTCTTCAGATGTGCTAGGATGTTGCTCCTACGTGCTAAACTGCTCTTCTTTGTTTTTCTAAAATTTTTAACAATTTTTTCAACTTTGAAGGATGGTTTTTTGAAGTATAAAATGCAAACAGGGCATGAAAAAGACAACCATTTTTTCCTATTCTAAACAAAGAGTGTATGTTCTGTGAGGATGTGTTCAAATCCCCAATGTTTTCATAGGTTTGGATTCAAAAAATACAATTCAGACAAACTCTTTCTTCAAAGGTCATCAACAATACCATAGCCCACTAGTCTCAATACTCCGTCAGCTCAAACAGCCATGTCACCCCCTAGGGGCACCCATTTTTTTGCCTATTGCTAGAAATTAACCCAAACTTTATTGCTTCACAATTTAGTAGATATCTTGGGAGATATATGGTGAGTAATCTTGGGGGCGGATTCTTCTCCACCCTTGCACTATGATATTGAAGTTGTCTGGATACTGACTCGGGTCAAGGTTTCTATTTCTAAGGTTCATAATCAAGCTTCATGTTCGGTCGTTAGTGATAAACTCCCTCAAGAGGCTTCCCAACCTTTAGAACAAAGGCTTTATGTATCGTAAAGATACTGGGGGAAGGCTACTCATTGCGTAAAACCGTTGAAAGGGACTTTCGTCACCCTCCACTTTTGATTATAGTGGGTTGGAACACTTGGTGATAAAGTCATTTCCCACTTAGGTCGCTCTTCTCTCATTGACCATTTAAATGGCACTCTAAGAGAAACTTGGGAGGGCAGGACTGCTAAAGGATTTAAAATGCTTGAAGTAAAGAAATATTTTTAGACTAGTTTGGCTTTTTGGTCACCCAGTGAAGGGGAGAGAATATACCTTCCACTTTGGAGACAAGGCACGCAAAAGTTCTTTTCATCCTTAAAAGCAATGATTTGTTAACTTCTATTCAGAGATGTTGCTCCAAAAAGATTGGTGTTCTTTGTAACTCCCAAATCAGTAATTTTTTAAGCTAACTAATGAAATCCTGGTCAACAAAGCAGATTTTTCGAGATGGTCAACAAAATGAATTGGATAGGGAAAAAATTTTCCTCTTTTGTTTTATCTAGAACTTGAAAACAAGTGAGGTTCTTTAACTTATGCAATAAAAAGTAATGGATCCTTTTAGACACCAAAGGATGGTGGGGTTCTTTTTTAGACTTTGCATAAAATAAAGGTTTTTCTTGTTCTTTTTAAAACCCAAAAATGAAGTGTTTTTCTCTTCCTATGAAAACAAGGTAAGGTTTTGTTTGTTGTTCTTTTTAAGTACTCCAAAAGAAAAGGAGTTTAATTTTACTAATGGGGAAATGAAGAAAACTATAAATAACTAACTTAACCAATTTACAAATAAAAATTTAATCACAAGCCTAAACTTAGTAAAAGAAAAATCTCCCGATCCTACAAACAAACGTTTTTATTTTTGTGTATGTCATGCACTAATCTATAGATCATATACGCTAGAGAATAGAACTGATGTGCCAGTAAAAAGCTTAGATGTGCTACACTATTATCTTAGTGTTCTACACTGATGTTTTAAAGTGCCAAGACCTATAGGAAATAGTCAAAATGCTATGCACTAAAGTTAAGTCGGTATGCGCTAAGGTGTGGTATGCATGCGCTAAATAGTCAACAAGATGCATCAAAGAACAGACCAGATGCGCTATAGAATGGTATCCATGCATTGATTCAAGTTTTCCATGTACCTGCAAAGTTAGTCATGCATCCAAAATGATTTGATAAATGGGGTTATGCCCCATGGTGGCTGCCAGAAATGTATGTAGGAAAAGTGGTGCGATAAAATGAATATTTTGAATTCAAGACTAGTCCACAAACCAATGGTACTCTTGGTGAAAGTTATGGAGTTATAACCAATAGCTCAACTTCCCAAGGGATGTTCCATTATTCTCTATCTCACAAGACCCCTCAAGCTAATTCCTTTTCTCTTAGATCACTAAGAAAAGTGACTTAGGGATGAGAATCATGAGAATGAGGGATGTTTGATCAATCTAACATGAATGCAATCCAATGTGCATGATATTAACAAATAAGAATTAAACTAACATGTATATGATGATAAGATGAATCCATTAGTAAAAGAACTATCCTAACATGATACACTAGCTTGATATGATTATTGTGATAAAGAGATATAATTTTAAAATGCTTATTAGATTATTCCTATTCAAAGAGAGACTAAAATACTTGATAAAAATGTGTATAGACTAGATGCATAAAACTTGGATCCTTGGATGATAGAAGAATGGCTCTATTTATAGGGAAAATAGGGCAAGGAAAGGTCAAGATTGGATGATCCTATCAAGGGTCGGGATTGAAAGTTATCAATCCATGTTTACAATTCTCACTAATGAAATGGTGACAATTGTCAACATAAGACTGCTTGAGAGGAGATGTAAGAAGCATTAAATGTTTGAGAAGACCTCATTGTTACCTTAGGAGGTAAGGGTTAAGGTTAGGTTAAGATTATCCATTGGATAAAGCTCTTATCCAAAGGATAAACTCTTGTGGAAGAGTTAAAGGGATAACCATGGTCAAATGAATGAATGCTTGATGAGACCCTTGGGTTAGATGAGGGTTGAGTTAGAGAGAAAGTCTCTAATCATGCAAGAGGGTTGAGTTAACCATTAATGGTTTGGAAGACTTTCAAGGTTAACTTGTTGAAGAGATAAAGCCTTTAATGGTTTCCAAAGACTTTGAGGGTTTGAGAAGTGACTTCCCTTTGCTTAGGGATGTGACAATATTTAGTAGATGGGTTAGGCTAATTTAGAAGGGATTAGAAGAATCTAGAAGGGGGTTTAGAGAGGCAAGTAGGAGATGTAGGAAAATGCAAGTGGATGAGGGGTAATTTTAATTAAAATAAATTGATATATTTCAACAAAAAGGATGCAAGTAGGGGATTTAAATAAATTAGATTTATTTATTTGAAGTGAACAATTTAATTAAAAAGAATAGAAGGGGGATTTTAATTAAATAAAGTGATTTATTCAATTAAATGATATGAAAGGCCTAAGTGAATTTAATTAAATAAATTGAATAACTTATTTAATCAAATAGATGAATGTGAATGCTTTAATTAAATTAAATATAATTAAATAGAGGAATGAGAATAAAATGACTATTAAATATTCACTTAGGAAAGTGGTCATTTTTATACGTCAACATATATAATAAGAGAAAAGGGGAGGGGAATCACCAAATTCAAAAGGAAAGTTTAAATTGTAACGGGGTTGTTCTCTTGGGATATATTTATATGTATATATTTAATTACACAAGGGGTATGCAAATAAATACATATCTATATATAGTTGATATAGAATTTAAATTGATTAAAGGATATGTATTTTATAAATCATTTTTGGGGAAAGATATATTAATGTATATATATATATATATATAAGCACAAACATTTATAAATGGATAAGTTGAAAGCTTATACCCCATTTACATATATTAATAGATTAGACTATTAAATTAATATTAATATAAAGGATCCATATTAATATTAATATGGTAAATTGGAGATCTACAATTAAAGAACATAATTAACATCAATATCATATGAGCATTATTTGAGTTATTTTAATTAACTCTAGATGATAATGGGATTAAATAGTTATTATAAGGGTTTCAATTATAATCCTTTTGGAAAATTATAATTAAAGTGATTTGAGCGATTTCAATCTCTTAGCTAAAATTCAATAAACAATTTAAGAAATCACAATGAAACATAAATGTCATCCATTGGGATAGTATCATTAATTAATTAATTTTAAAGAACTAATCCCTAATGAGTAATATTAGTGGAATGGCTTAGGGGGTTAAATTTTACCCCACTTAGCTAACATTCATAGACATTACCCCTCTAGATTTGATTTAATAGAACATTCTAACTCGTTCTCTTGAAGATCGTTATAAATTGATACTTAAGAAATTGAGTTACTGAAACTAAGTGAGCAACTGCATCTTCACATTACGTAAACACAAGTAATTAAGCCTTTTTCTAAAAAAAAAAATTGTTGTGTTTTTGCCCTAATGTTTGGGCATGACAGAAACCCTTATGTGAGCCTTAGAGAGGTTAGTGTGTACTTGAATGTTCGAAGAGATCTTGGATGTGTAAAAGGATCATGTTATAGTGGTATAGGAGGGAATTGTATTTATTTTCATTAAATATTTCATTATGTGTTTCGCATGATCGACTCAAATTATGAGTTGTATGAATAGTAGAATAATGTACTTGCATTTGACATATCTGATAGACTTCTAATAAATAGGATGTGTGAATGAAGAACGTTTTTGATGTGCGTACATAACAATAAATTAGTTAATTGATAGTTTCATTTTCCTTCTTCTCCTCATATTTTGACATTCAATGAATGGTCATAGTTAATGATGTATTTTTTTATCAATTAAGAGTAGCAAGTGTTTTCATTAAAGGGTTACTTTGTAAGGAATGATTATTTTTATTAATCTCATCCCAATATTAGGACATTAGTGCCATATTTAATATAAGGAAATATCATGATAAGATAATTTTCATTCTTCTATATTGATAGTGAAATGAAAAATAGTACACTAAAGATGATCTAGGTATATAGGGAGAAATTTAATCGTACTTGTGTAATCTTGTTAGTTTGCATGCATATGTATGAATGGATTGAATATCAAAATTATCTCCCTCTTCTCTCTATCTAGTTATGAAGATTCATAGAAATGCTACTAAATGATGTATTTGAAATTAAATAGAAATATTTAATTGTTTGTTAACGAATATTATGAGGCATATATTGAGGAATGTTTGTTTCATTTTCCATTGTAGACTAAAGTATTTTGTATTGTCTATTAGGACATCATGTCAAGTAAGTAAGTTAATGGAATACTTTTGCATATATTCTATAGGTAGTCCATATGGTTTAGGTGTTTGATAGATCATGATGGGGAACAAGTATTGATTAGGATAATTGTATCACTGCATGTAGAATGTGCATAGAGAATAGGAAATTATTCTTTTGTGGTTCCATTTTATGTTGAAAAATAGAAGTCTTAGCTTCATAGAACTTTTGTGTAATTGTTAAGAACTATAAGAGTGTTGTGATTGGTCAGTGAAAATATAGGAATGATACTACTTCCTTACCATTTTTGAATTGGGAATTCTAGTAAAATGGATAAATGATTATGTTGGGAAGGTGATACTTGTGATAGAGATAGGTTAAAGTACAAAATTGTGTCACGTTTCAGGACAACTTATCAGCACAATTTAATCTAATTAATTCTAAATAAAAATTAATTTTGGTCACACATATAGTCTTTAAAGATTTATTATGGCTATTTTATATATGAGCCACAACCTTTTCAATTGGAATTGTCTACTAAATGTATATTTTATGCCGCTTTGGGTCTAACTACCATAATTTATTTATTTTTTGAAAAAATTAATGTTTCAACAACTCCTAGTGTTATAAATAATATTTTTTTTTGAAATGTAAAAGTACCCTTTTATAGATCTATAAGTGAATTTTTTGAAATATATCTTTTAATATTTCAATTATTTTTTATATTTTATATATTTTTTATTGAAAGTACATCATCAACACTAAAATATAAGGTCAATTATTTCGTAAAGGAAAAATATTAAATTTTATTTAAATTTTTGGAAAAAATAAAAGCATTAGAGAAAAGAGTCTATGTCAAGAGGACATAATTATTTTTTATAGTTTAGATAAATAATTAAGAAAAAAAGGCGACTTTAAATGGAAAGAGTTATATTTTAGTAAACACAACTTTTCAAATTTATTAAATATATATATATACATAAAAAATAGTTTAAAATATATTTTTGCACTTAAGTTCCAAGTTATTGATAATTTCTTGTTGAATTACTACATTATTTTTTATTAGGATAAAACTAGTTTTGAAGGGGCCTCGAAACCCTTACAATCAGTGAAATGCCCTCAAATAATGCACTAGACTACCCAACAGTGAACAACATTTTAGAATGTACTTGAAACCTTCTGGACTTATGGGCATCTAGAACCCAACAGCCAAAGACTACACAAAGTATAAATAAAAATACGGAGCATCCACAACCAGTCAAACACCAACCATACTTCAAGAGTGAAACATTACAAGATGGGCTAGCCCAAGAAGATGGTCTAAGTTAGCAAATAATAGACCTCAACAAACCAAGAACGAGGGGTTTTCCAGGCACCTTCAACCAACAAGAAGGGTTTTCCCCATGCTCCCATAACTTATAATAGAAATTCTAGGACACAAAAAGCCATGAAGGCAAAAACTAACCAGAAACAAACATTGACCAAACTGGGTCCTTGAAAACTACTACTATCCAACCATTCCTTCAAAGAAACAAAAAAACATAGCATTTTTTCAAGCTCCCTCAACCTCGTGACTGGGTTTTGTAAGGCTCCCACAACCTTTCAAGGCCTAGACAATAACATCTCTTCCTAAAAGCACAATCTAGGATGTGTAGGGACATGAGGTTTTAACAAGGCTCCCTTAACCTCAAACTTGAGGAAGAACAATACTAAGAAAATCATACCCTCCATCCTCTCCACCTCAATTGGAGAATAAGGAAGGAAAATAGCGTGAAGGAAGTTCTTTACTCCTAGACAGTCAAGACACAACACATCATCACCTTCCCTACAACATTTTTTGGTCTCAACCATAGCATCCACCTTCACCTCAATAAAAGATAGGTCATCTCCAACAACATCCATCTTCAAATCTAAAGAAGATATTGCCACCTCTATAGGAAAATATAGATAAAACTAGAGATGCTAAGGAAAAAACCAATAAAAAAATGAGAAACCAACCCAAGGGCCAATAGGGATAGAAATATTCAAAACCACCCAAAGAGAGGGTGCACCAAACAACACCCAGGGGACCACAATGAAGGGCTCCAAGAAACAAAGTTGAGGAGGATAACCCATATCAAATAAAAGGTTACCATCCCCCATGAAGCACATCAGGCCTAAAATCCTCAAAAAATAAAGACCTCCTTCCAAAAAATAGGTCCATAGAACCGGTTTAGTAGCATCTCGCAAAATGACAGAAGCAACAAAAGAAACCCAAAACATAGCCCACCTACTCTTCCCATGAACCAAACATGCCATATGGAAGAAAAATAGGCTGAATAAGGGCATCTCCGGAAAGGGAAATCATCCAAAAGCAACCCCAGTTGAGGAAAGAATAACCGCCCTAAACACAAAAGGGAGATAGGAAAAAGAGCACCCGCCAGCGATGGAAAAAATAGAGCAGAGAAAGGGAAAGGGGAAGACCTCAGCACATCCCCCACAACCCCACCAGAAATTATAGCAACCCCTTCATCATCAAACTCCTCCTATGTCCTATCCCAAGGTGCCCCCACCCAAACACTCTGATCGTAGAGCGACGAGATCGCAGAGTGCAGCCCAAGGGAAATGATAAAACCATCATCGTCATCGTCCGCTTCATCATTTCTTCCATGAGAATCTCCTAAAACCCTCGCTCGTACCTCACCTCTTTGCTCTCCTCATTTAAAATTTAGTAATTTGAATTACTACATTGTTAATTATAAAATCTATATAAATTAAATAAAAAAGATTGGGAAAGTGATATAAGTTAATGGAATAAGAGATAATTTTGCAAGGACAAATATTTTAATAATAAAATAATAATATTGCATAAGAAATAAAAAATATTATAATTAGCATTAAACTTGTCACAATTTGAATAAAAGAAAATCTTAATTAAAAATGTATACAATAAAACGATATTAAATAAATGTAATGCAACTAGTTTAGCTGAATATGTGATGTGTGGTAAACCATTTTTTATGTTCTTTTATGTTAGTTTATCTTTTCACGATCGCACTAAGTTGCATTTGTTCACTTGTTTCAGAAACTATGTTTAGCAAAAATTAGTACAAAATAAAGATATTATTAGTATTCTTGTATTATTTCTTTTTAATTATTATATTATTAATATATTATAATAATACTATAGTATTATTCTATAATTTTTTATATTTTTATTATTATTATGTTTTTAATTAAGGATAAATAGGTTTTGAGGGGACTGAAACCCCATACAACAGGTTTTGAAGGGACCCGAAACCCTCAGATTTTACCAGGATTTGGAACCCAAAAAACAACGTTGCCTAAAGGAATAATCATCAAAAAACCACCAGGCTAACCACAAGCGAGACTAAAAAAGACTAGCCTCTAAAACAAACATTAATGTTTTACTAAGGCTCCCTTAACCTTCGACTGATAACATGGGTTTTCCAAGCACCCATAACCTTCAAAGACACTAGACTACAACAGGTAGCAATACATTTAGGATTAGGACTCAGAGGGTTTTGAGTGGCTCCCCTAACCAACAACTTGGCTTTTGAACTAGCCCCCAAAACCAACAGAGAAGGGTTTTCCTAGAATACTTTAACGTGCAACATAGATCTCAGGTTGTCAAAAATAAAACCTATCCTTAACCAAAAACCAAAACAACAAGTGGCTAGGCTGGGCCCTTGAAAACTACTAGCATCCAGCCTACTTGTGGGTTTTACAATGCTCCCACAACCTGAACCAAACATCAATAAAATAAACAAAAAACAATAGCCAAGAGGGGGATTTTGAAAGGCTTCCTGAACCTTCATAATGGGTTTTAAAGTGTCTCCCATAACCAATAGGAAGGTACCTCTCACCACCCAACATCTGATCAGCACTCGCCTTCCAGCATGACACCTCTCCACCTCAATAATAAAGGAAACCACCTCAATAGGAGCTAGATGGAAAGAGGCCAAACATAGGGAAAATGAAGGAGATAACACCAAAAGAAAGACCATCAGCCAACAAATATTCAGATGATGCTTAGCTGGAAAGAATTATTTTGAAAAGGTTTCCAAAACCTTGAACAAAAATAGAGGCCAGTACCAAAATGACTCTATGCTAATAAGTTTCACCAAAGTCTCCACATCTAAAGGAGAAGAGGGAAACAAACCCATCAACAAAGAGACAATCACAAGAGGAAATCCAACCTCAAATAGAAAGGTTTCCAATACCCCAATCAAGAGCCATCGCACCAAACTCTACCCACAACTCTTCGCCTCTATAGAAGACTAGTCCACCTCAATAACACAGATAGAGACAAAAGGAATAAAGACAACCAGGAAAACACTAGATAATCTCTTGAAAATAATAGATACATAAAAGAACTCACAATCTGCAAGAGAAAACTCAGAAATATCACACCAAAAAGATGCAAGGACCTCCCAAATAGAGTTTTCCAACCAGACCAAATCATTCCCAAAGGCCAAAACACAACCCATGGGGAAAAAGGACTCCAGAAAAAAAAAACCTCCACCTGAATCCCAAATATCCTCCTCACACCAAGGCACAACTAGGAGAGAACAGACTACGGACTAAGCCACCATAGCCACCATGAAAAATTTCTTGTGAAGCAACATTACCAGCAAAAGGATCTCCACCTCACGGGCCGACCAGGTCTAGAAGAAAGCTTGACCTAGATCTAGATCCAAGCACCCGCATATCCAATGTCCACCATTGCTAGCACAAAAAGGAAGAGTAGCATCGGGGTATTGGCAAAGAGCCCCAACACTATCCAAACTCTCAACTGCGACCACAATGTCCATAACAGAAAGCACTGATGGGAAAAATATTCTGCCATTAGCCAAACATGGCAATGGGGAGCAGAGCTGAGACACATCCCTCCCAATGACCAGAGAAGACACCAAAGTATCCATAGCACTGGCAAAAAGGTTGACCTGCACCAAGACCCCAACCGTACCAGGATCAACCACCCCCCATCTCCATCATCTCCTTCCTCCACCACATTTTATCCTCCATCGACTACCCCTGAAACCCTAGCTCTAGCAACACTTCCCACATCCCGCATCATCTCCATATCCATTTATGATGTAATGATGTACACATGTTCGTTGTTATTTTATTATTTGAAATTTATTATTATTATGTTGTTATTTATTATTATAAATATTAGTATTATATTAGTAATAAAATTATTTTATTATCAAACTTTAAAACTCTTAAATTGAATGAGAATAATTAAATTAATATTGTTAATTTATATTTTTCATATTAAATATATGTTTATCTATTTATATATGAAAAAAAATAAAAATTGTAATTTAAAAACTTAAAAGTCGCATATCTTAAATTTTTTAAAATTAAATAGAAAAGTCTTGCATTCATTGTATTTTTTTTTATTATTTTTTTTGTAGAAATAGCTTTTTCACTCAAAATAATAGAAAATAATATATTAAAAAATATTCAATAAAAATCATTAACTGATATCAATTTCTTATCTCAAAAAACATAAAATTATACTATATATAAAACAATTTTTATCAAAGAGAATGAACAATAGATTTTAATTATAGCACTTTAATAAAAATTAATAATATAAATATTAAATGAAAAAATCTAGATTCCATAATTATCATATTTAAAATATATGTCAAAAAATAATTTTCTTATAAACATTCTATGAAATAAAAAAAATCTAAAAAATAGTACAAAATTAAAATAAATAATTTTTTGATAAAAATATTATAAATTTCAAGTTTAAAGGATTCTTTTCTTGTTTTTTTATTTTGCTCGTCCCAAAACTAAAAAACTATATTAAGAATGAAATCAATTGATCTCTATATTCCTTTCTACTATTGATGGAGGGGAGATTCATTCCTTTGTTCATCGCAAACATTTAAATGAATGTATGTCAAATATTTGTCTAGTATGCGATTTTATCAAGAACCAATAATAATTAATGGCATTTTATAAGGTTATCTTGTTTAGACTAGATTTTTTTTGAATTGCTTCCTTGGCCTTAGATATATTATTTTCTAAGTTGGGTACTCTACAATGGCGTTCCTCTTTTTTGTTGTGGTTTCTCTCTTGCCCTGTGTGCCTCCAAGCAAGCCCCTAGTGCAGCTTCTTCTATTTTCTCTCTAGCATGCATCTAGTCTAGTGCTTTCTATTGTAGTGGTTCCTCTACCTCTCAAATAAAATGTCTCTTCTTCCCCTTATCATTGTTGATTCACCTTCATATTAGACACTGCCTATATTACATCTGGGCTAGTCATGATGGATATGGGTGTTGGTTTTATTATTTGGGCTAAGGGGTTTGTTTTTTCAACCTTCCCTTCTTGGTAGTTATGGTTTCAACCCTTTATCTATCTATTGTTAATGAGAGTTTTTGTATTTCTATGAATATGCATTCTTCTATGAAAGAGAACTTTCTTTTTACAGTTGGATCTTCTCTAGTGGTTTTGGGTTGGCTTTTGTTGCATTTTGTGGGCTAGTTACCATTTAGAGAATTAATTAGAGGGGTATCTACTTCCCTTGTCCCTACTTCTATTATGGTCACTAGCTTCCTTTTGAGAGTGTTCTTTTCTTCTTATTTTTTAGTGGTACTACTAACAATAGACCTATTGAGGTTGGCTGTGATGTTTGTTTGTAGGGATTTGTACTAGTATAATGTTTAGAGATGCCTTTAAAAACCCTTAGAACTTTTTAATTCTAGACCATCCTTTGGTCATATATTTAGAGGTTGATGACACTGTCATTATTTTTTCCTATCTCAATGTGGCTAGTGATACTGTAGACAATGGACCTATTGAGATAGTCCAATATGTTCTATCTATATGAATCATTATAGGTAAATGTTTTAGGGGTGCCTTTTGAAATCCTTTGGGTTGTTTTGTTCTAGTCCATTGCTTAGCTATCCTATTTAGTGTTTGTCTAAAATGGCTAGGTTATTATTCTACTATAAGGTTTCTAGGTAACTTCCAAAACTAATTATTTTTTAGAGCTTTGTGGTTTCCTTCGTTGTCTAAGAATATCTTTGTAAAATGCCCTTAGACAAAAGGTTGTAGAAATCCTTTCAAAATCTGCTATTTGTTTATTATTTTCTTAACTGATTAGTTTCATGTGTAACATTTTTTTTTTGGAAGATGGTTAGGGATTCCTCCCTAAGCCCTTTAGTTATGAAAATATCATGTTTTTGGAGATTTCAAAACCCTTGTTCCTAACTATTGGTTAATCCAATCAAAATCCCCTCCTTGAAAAAAAATTTACCCTTTTTTTTAATTTTAGGGGTCTCATTTCTCATGAGCTCCTTTGGCTTCTCTACCTGGTTGGCTATTATGTAAGGGTTAAGACTAGCTGACTTCTTTGATCAAACCCTTGGAAGTACAGTTTTGGTATAGATTTTAGAAAAATATTCACAAAATACTCAAATCTTAATGAAATATTATTAAACCGGTTTCTATAGAAAGGTGATTCAACTACATTTCAGATGGCACTAGTCTCACAACCTGATTCAATTGTACAAGAGAGTTATGAACATTATAGCAGCTAAAAACAAAAAAGCAATCTCAAAACAAGGCTTTATTTTTATATTATTCTTCTTGTCTTCAACCAGAAACTCACTAACAACCATTACTTGACCCAAAAGAGGCTATTTAAACTTTTTTTCAACCATTTCCATCTGTACCTAACTTATTTTTCAATAGGTGACTATTGGTTACAAACAAATGCTCATTAATATGGCAATTTTTTGAAAGTTGCATAGCAACTTTTGCAAAAAGTTGACAACTTTGTTAAAACCCAAAAAAATGACTCAAACCCACCTATACTGACCCTAGACATATTAAAATAGACTTAAAAGGACTTATTACATCAATTCCATCACTTGGAGTACTTTGACCACGATTGACCACATTTGGCCCTTGTTGGTCTACATATGATGATTGGCTTGAAAGCCTTACAAATTGAATTGTATGAGCCTGAAAATGAAATTGTATGTATTAAAATTGGTCCTTGTAGTCTTATTATGTTTCCACAAGACACATTTAAAGAAATAATTACAATAAAGCTTTCATGAGGCATAAGAGTGACTAGGAGCTCCTGCACCATACTCCCCAAGGAAATGAAACTCAAGTCCCTTGAGTGAGGACCTGCAACAAGATAATGTTTTATATTTTCCATCTCTAATCTCCAAATGTTTCTCTCATCTGGTGTACCTTTCCA